>NW_008350388.1:3982737-4030273 GCF_000622305.1 Nannospalax galili
TGTGGGGGGGGGTGTGTGTATGTGTGTGCATGTGTGTGTGTGTGTGTGTGTGTGTGTGTGTGTGTGTGTGTGTGTTTTAGGTCAAAGGACAGCTTGTGGGAATTAGTTCTCTCTTTGCACCATGTGTCGGGCCTGGTGACAAGCATCCTTACCTGCCCAGGCATCTCAACAGCCCTGGATGTTCTTTAAAAAGTTAAACATAGAACTGCTCTATCAGCCAACAATCCCTCTTGAGTATGTATCTAAAGAAATTGGAGTTCCTATGTTAATGAGATAACTGTGCTCTCAAGTGCACTTCAGCACCACCTATTAGACAATATGTGGAATTGATAGATACACAAAATGCAGTAAATACACAAGTGGAAATGAAAATGTTAAACCCTAAGAAAAGGAGGTTCTGTCATTTGTGACATCAAAGAAGAACCTAGGGACACTGTGGCAGAGAAGGACAAACCCATATGGTCTCATCTGCATATGGAATCTAATAGGTTAGATTCTGGAGGATGAGGTGGTTCAGTGGGTAAAAGTGATTGCCACCAAACCCAGGGACCTGAGTGGTCTCCAGGACCCATGTGGTAGGAGAGAACCAGTTCCTGCAAGTTGTTCTCTGACCCGCACATATGTGCCAAGGTGAGCACCCCCTCATCCCCATGTTGTGTGAGCACACACAAAATAATAATTGTTATTAAAAGATTGGATTCACAGAAGTAGAAAATGACCCATGATCTTGGGAGGCTGAATGTGGATGAATCGGGGAGACATTGGGTAAGGACACAATATTTCAGGCAGGGAGAATAAGTTGAAGAGATTTATTGTACATCAATGTGACTACAGTAAATAATATGCTGATATAATATGCATTTTTAAATTGCTGAAAGATGATTTTTAAGTATGTAAGGTGATGGATATGTTAAATATAGAGCCATTCCACAGTGGATATGGGTGGCTTGGGGGGCTTTCCTGGTCACAAGCACAAGGTCACTGTTACTGTGTAGGTCTCCTCACTTTTCCCTTGCGCTTGTGATAGCCAGAATTGTGCTGGCTGATAAGCAGCTTCCCAGAGCTCCTACCTTGGCTCCTGGGGAGCCCTTCAAGGTACCTGTACACAATCTTTGAGAAATTCTTCTGAGCATGTACTGTGTACCCAGCACCGTGCCTGAGCCCTCATGGTGTCTAGGTGTGAACTGTGGTTATAGACTAATGGCTCGCAGTTGTTTGTATTTTGATCTGCGCTGCCATTTGGGTTTAAGAAAACTACTATGACTTGTATATGTAAATATTTTTGTTAAAGAGGACTATTGGTCTTTTGAGTTTCATTTTGGGTCACAGGCTTTCAAAGACTTAAGACTGCATAACTATGACTCAGATTTCTAGTTTCAGTGAAATTTGAAAGCCATCTAATCAGATTTCCTTACTTTTCAGAAGATAAAAACTGCTTCCAGAAGAAGTATCTTTTGAAAGAGGGGACCCGAGTTTGAATACCCAGCATCCAAAGCTGAGTGTTATGTTCCATAACCCCAGAACTGGGGGTGCAGGCAGCTGAGATAGGAGGATCTCTGGGAATTGCTGCCCAGCCAGTCTAGCTGAATCAGTGAGCATCAGGTTCAGTGAGAAACACTGTTTTACAAAGTAAAGTGAAAGAGCAATTGAGGAAGACACCCTCCATAAACCTCTGGCCTCCACACGTACCCATACACATGTACAGAAACATGACTGTATATACACACATATGCATACACATATGCACATAAAAAGTTTAATGTTAAATTAGAACTGTGCTTTTGACTTGAATTTCATACTAGAACTTTCATAAGAATTTTCTTTGGATTTCATTGATATTGAATTCTCTCCCATTGGGTGATCTGGGGATTGCAGGCAGTTCCTGTATCAAAGCATTTCACAGCATCCAGGAGAGAACATCGTACTCTGCAGTTATCATTTACTCTTCTTCTACATGCTTTTATCTCTACCACAGATGAGATTTTATCTTCTGCTATGGGCTAATTTATTCTGTTACTCCTTCAGCATGCCCGTTAATCAGATAAGCTTTTCTTAAGCTACCATAATCACACAAGTGTCCACTGAGCTTAATCTATGGCATTAGACAGGCACAGTTCTACCCCTGGAGGTGAGTGCATGTGAAACACTGTGGAACTATCCTCTTTTACATTATTATCATATGGTGATGTGATGGCGAATCTTGGTCATCAACCTGACACACCTGGAAAGAAGGAGCTTCAATTGAAGAATTTCCTCATTAGATTGGCCTGAGAGCATGTCTGTGGGGGCATTTTCTTGATTACTAATTGATACAGGCGAGTCCAGCCTACTGTGGGATGTGCCGTCCCTGGACAGGTGAGACTGGGCTGTATGAGACAGGTAGCTGAGCAAGTCAGAGCAGCAAGCCAGTAAGCAGCATTCTTCCATTGTCTCTGCTTAAGTTCTTGCCTCTAGGTTCCTGCCTTGAGCTGCTGCCCTGACTCCCCTCAGTCATGGAGTAAACCCTGTAAGCTAAAATAAACTTCCTTCCTCAAATTGCTTTTGATCTTGATGCTTATCACAGCAACAGAAAACAAACTAGGACAAATGCGCCACGGGAGCAAGATCATACATTACAAACAATGTGCTAGAGAAGTAGAATTGAGCTCATTCTAGTTAATGTTAGAATGTGGTGAGGAGGTAACTGAATCTCCTTGGCAGTTACTTTCTTATTATTTTGAGGAAATGAAAGGACTTCAATCTCTATTGACATTTGGAAGGGAGAACATAGGCTATATGAAACAACTGAACATGGTAGACAACTTTTAGACCAGTCAGGATCATGTTAGGGAGTCTAGGACAATCCTTTCCATTATATGAACCTGGTCATTGCAAGTGGCCTGCAGGACTGTGCTAATCCACCCACCAGGTTAAGGAGGGTGCATGTCAGGAAGCTAAATCACTTTTGGAGAGAAGACACAACAAAGGGAGGTTCTGAGGTTTACTGGTCACCATTCCAAATTTGCAATGAAAAAGTGACTCTTTTGTTTAGTGTTCAAGTTGGGACTTTGCCTTGCAGGAGACGGTCAACTGCTGACTTGACTTGAATGTCCTTTGGATAGGGAAGAACGCAAACCAGCCATGAACAGACAAGAGTGCCAGGTTTCCTGGAAACATCGCCAAAACCCAACAATTTCTCAGAATTTTCAGAGGCGCCAGGGAGTGTTTGCATTTCAATGGAAAAAGTTCTGAAAGCTCTGGTAACTATTCTCAGTTTTACTTTCTCATTGAAAGGCAAAAAAGGATGCTATGAATAAGAGACAGAGCACTGGCTATGGCTTTATGAAGAGTTAAGAAAAGGGACTTCTGGAAAATTTTAATTGTCCAATTCTCAGCTGCAGAACTGAAACAAAGAGGGTCGGGTCATGATGGAAAATAGAAAATAAAAGCGCTCTTAGTTTACAACCAAAGCATCCAATGTCTGGAGCTGCCTTGAATTAGCCTGGTTTTGAGAGAAAGATGGAGCTTTCTAGGTTTAAAGAGATGTAGTTACTGATCCATTTTTTCAAGTCCTGTACCCTAAGTATGTCCTATCCTCTACAGTAGGATTTTATCTACTTATTCTGGGAGATAACCAAGAGGTTCGGCACTATCCTGTGTTATTTGGGAATCTCCTGGATCACCTTCACCAACCACACTAAGGGAAGTCTCTTTTGTCTGGCACTGTGCTTCCTGCCAAGCAGCTCCCAGGTATACATATGCGTTCATGTTCAGACGCACATTTCTCATAGGGTTTCTAGGGCGTCACTTTTCCCTCTAGATTTCCTAGGCCCCCTGAGATTCATTCATGTCTACTCTTTTTTCTCCCATATGGCCTCCCTCCTCCCTCCCTTCCTAGTCACAGTGCCCCCATTATTCCCACCCTCCCTCCAATACCACCCACCTCCCACCATCCTCCCCCTCCTGACTTCCCTCCCTTCCCCACGCCATGGCTCCTTGCCTGTCCCTCCTTCCTCTCCTCCCTGCCGAATGCTCTCTCTCTTCCCACTCCCCCCCCCACCCCGGTGACATCTGTTCCCTAATATCCCCCTTTCAGTTCTTTCTTTTCCTTTACCTCCATGTATCTTTTCCCTCTTCCTGGTTCCTGGTGTTACATCAGAATTTATATACTGATTTATATACTACACATCTGTCAGATGTGTAGCTGGTGAAGATTTTCTCCCACTCAGTGGGTTTCCTCTTCCCTTCCTTGGTTGTTTCTTTTGCTGTACAGAAGCTTTCAAATTTAATGAGGTCCCACTTACTGATTGCTCACCTTAGTTCCTGAGCAGCTGCTGTCCAATTTAGAAAGTCCTTTCCTATGCCTATATCTTGGAGGGTGCTGTCTATGTTTTCTTCTAGCAGTTTCCAAGTTTCAGGTTTTATATTTGGAGTTGACTTTTCTGCAGGCTCAAGTTTTATTCTTCTGCAGGTGAAGATTCAGTTTTGCCAGCACCACTTGTTGAAGATGCTGTCTTTCCTGCATTGTGTGTTCTTAGCACCTTTGTCAAATATCAGGTGGCTGAAATTATATGAACTCATGTTTGGGTCTGCTATTGTGTTCCACTGATCTGCTTTCTATTTTTGTGCCAGTACCAGTTTTTATGACTACAGTTCTGTAATATAATCTGAGATCTGGTATGATGATTCCCTCCCCACCCCATTGCTGTTCTTTTTGTCCAAGATTGTTTGGCTATCCTGGGTCTTTTGTGATTCCATATGAATTTTATGATTTTTTTTCAACTCTGTGAAGAATGTGACCTGGAAGCCTTCTAACTGAAGTTAGGCTATCACAATGCTGGATGATAATATACAAACTGCCAAGGGAGAAAAACAATCAATGGTCCAACCCAGACCTGAAGCCTAATAGCCATAATAACTGGCATGGCAAACTACCTCTATTGGTGCAGCAGTGGCACTGTTATCTGGGGGCACTCAATGGCTAATTAATTGGACTTGAAGCCCTCTCGATGGGAGGGATCTCATGGTTGGCACTGTAAACTCAACCAAATACACGTGGCAGGAGAGGACATAGATCCTGGAGAAAACCCAATCTCTTTCATATCTCAAGACAAATGAAACAACTTACTATATGCTAAATATCGATCCTTATATAGACAAACATACCATGCACCACTCATCAAAGAAGCTTCTTTTTGCAACAGATGGAGGCTACTGCAGAATTGCACATCTGGTCAGACACAGAACATATGTCTGAGAGATGCCCAGTACTGGGTGACACATCTACAGTTGAACCTCTACAACCAAGGCTCATGGAACACAGTGGAATAAGGGATGGAGAGAAAACCGGCACATCCCTCAACTCTCACTAGTAAAGCTTCCATGTGATGCACACAGGTCACAACTGGCCAAGTTTTAAAGAATAAGAGACTGTAGAATGTAGTTTAGGACTCCTGTATGGAAACTCATTCACCCACGGCTCAGGGACCATTGCAGAAGAGGGGGCAGAAAGATTGTAAGAGCCAGGGCTGGTGCATGAACACAGGGAAGCGGAGCTTCTGGGCCACTGGAAGCTTGCATATGTGAACTTGTGGCAATAGGGGCATTGAACATGGACCCATGTCCACTCAGTTGAGTGGGGACCAGAGGGGAGGAGAGAAATGAGTGGTGGGCTGGCATTAGACTGAGAACTAATCGAGACTGATTGCTGTTGTGTGAAGGAGAGTATGACTTACATATGATCACTAGATGGGCTGACTGGACTCCAGTGGATGAATTTGTCCTGAAGGACACTTAGGTGCAAACTCCTGAATAAAAAGGACTTAGCATGTACAGTGGAGTACATGAGGTTCAGTGAGGGGATAGGGGAGGCATGGATGGGGAGGTGGTCTGAATTTGATTAAGAACTGTTGTATGAAGTTGCAAAAGCTCAATAAAAAATGAACTAAAAAGATTTTGTTACAACATTGAAATAATGTAATGATTCCATCATAAGTATGTTCTCATTCTGCAACAAATATCTCCATTAAGTAGCATGGAGATTAAGGTGCTTATGAAAGACAATCTTGGAGAAAAAATGCTTAATACTATTTCCATTTATGACATGGGTATGTTTTAGGTAGATGTATAGTAACAGTCAAAAGCAGAAAATCTTTGGTACAGTATACAAAATACTCAGTGTATTAAACCTTAAATTTTAGGTCAACCAGAAGTTTGAAGCCAGCACTGTCCAAGAGAAATATACCAAAAACCATATGTGTAATTAAATTTTCTTGAGATAGCTTTGTGAGTAAGGGTACTTGTTTCCAAACCAGACATGAGTTCAATACTCAGGACCCACATAGTGGAAAGAGAGAAGTGATTACCTAAACTCCACATGTGCACATGTATATCACCTCCCCAATAAATAAAATGTAATAAAAAATAATAAAACATTGTGTATTAAAGGGAATACAGGTGTGCTTTATTATAAATAAATAAAATTTCTTACCTGCTACATTAAAAAAAACAAATGTGCAAAATTAATTTGAATTGTATATTTTATGTAATCTACTATATCTATAATATTTTCATTTCAAAATGCAATCAATGTAAAAATGATAGTGCAATACTTTACATTTTTTTCTTTACTGTTTGAAGTTTGTAAGAATTTTAACTGAGAGACCCTGTCTCTTGGTTTGGATGGCAGGCTTTCAATGGAAAAAAAAACAAATGTGCAAAATTAATTTGAATTGTATATTTTATGTAATCTACTATATCTATAATATTTTCATTTCAAAATGCAATCAATGTAAAAATGATAGTGCAATACTTTACATTTTTTTCTTTACTGTTTGAAGTTTGTAAGAATTTTAACTGAGAGACCCTGTCTCTTGGTTTGGATGGCAGGCTTTCAATGGAAATACTTGATTCATTTTTTAGATGTCCTAAAATTTATAGCTGAAAAGAATAGACTGAGAAACATAATTAAAATTCCAATAATGAAATTGAGCATCAATTTTTAATTTTAATCTCATTAAAATAGAGTGCAATTGAACATTCAATTTTTGTTCCACATGCTCCACTTGAGATACTGACTGGTCACATGTCTCTAATGGTGTACATTGAACCATCTACCTCTAAGCAGTTGACAAATACATTTTTTATCATTCCATAATTTTATCATCCCAACTGAGTTTTCAAATGAGTGAGTTTCAGAAGTTACTAATGGGACGTACAGGGAGGGATAACCAATAAAAGGCCTTTAGTAAAAGCCGTATGGAAACCCACCACTATAGAAGATTCTTTTTAAAAAATTATTATTTTTATTTTATGTTTATGAGTGTATTGCCTGCATTATGTGTAAGGGCACCTGTGTTGTCAGTGCCAGTGGTGGTCAAGAGAGGGCATCAGATCCCCTGGAACTGGAGTTATGGACAGTTGTTAGCCACCATGTGGGTGCTTGGAATTGAACCCGGGTCGACATCATAGACTAACAAAGAGCCCAATGCCAGGGATTGACTCCTTTTGAAGCTGTTGGCCAGGGGTCCCGTAGACCCTCAAACAATACTGGCCATTGCCCCTGCTCTTGGTTACCTACCAGGACTTGATGGTAAGACCCTCTTGCTAAAGATGCTAATCCATGAGCTGTAGAACAAACAAGGAGAAATCAAGCATTTGCTAGTTTTTAATTGGGTTGTATATTGCTGAAGATACTACATAAATGAACTGTAGAACAACGTAAGAGAAATCAAGCTGGTACTGACTTCAAAACTTCATCTCTACTGGCAAGCTTTCACAGTGCTGTACAGTGCTATGCATGCTACTGGAAGAAAAAAAATTAATCATTAACCTTACCTAGCTGTGAATCCTGCATGCTTCAACAACAGCTGATCTGGCAAGATATGGTGCAATAGTGGCATGAATATTATAGGAGTACCCAATCACTTTCTAATTGGATTCAAAGTCTGCTTCATAAGATGGAGCCCATACCCATCACTGACATTAGGCCTAGGAAACTGAGGCTCGACAAGCCACAGGACAGGCAGAGCCAAATACTACTATTCTGATAAATAGATTTAGTAGTAAAGAGACTCCTAATGACTTATTGTTATATCCATAGATTGATGCATGACTCAACTCTCCCCAGAGAAGCTTCCTTATGGAGCAGATGGTGATTAACACAGAAACCCACAAGTGGCCAATGTACAGAGAATGAGACTGCAGAATGATTATCCCTGATTTAGACACCTGTATCAAACTTTTACCTCCAAAGGCTCAGGAGTTATTACGGAACAGGCAGTAGAGAGACTGGAAGAACCAGAGGAGATGGATGACCATAAGGAAGCAGAGTTTCTAAACAGCTGAGAAGTTACTCATGAACTCATAGCAATGGTGACAGCTTGGCCAAGTTACCCGGAAGCTCAAGCCAGACAAAATCCCAGCATAGACATAGGAAGTGGGTTGGAAATTCCATCTCTACCTGGTGAGCTATTGGAAATTGATGATGGCTGGGAAGGAGAGATTCAGTCTTGTTTAAGGGTGTGACTCTTGGTAGGTTAACCAGGATCCAGTGGATGGACCCACACCAAAGACATTTGGGGACACAAATGTGACTCTGTATGCCTTACTACACACACACACACACACACACACACACACACACATATCAAGGGAGTATAGATACAAGAAGATATCAAAATATGATAAAAATATATTGTATGAAAGTCAAAAATTCAATAAAAAAGGTAAAAAAGTCACCAATGCCCCCGCCCTGCCCATTGAAGCTTTAGGTAGACTATGAAATGTCATATAGGGCTCATAGGAAGCTAGCCTCTCCTCTGTGCTTCAAACAGGTGATGGGGAGCCACAGTGCTGCGTCAGATCCATGCGCCGTTGTCTTCCTTTGCTGCTGCTTCCTCCCCATGTTGGAAAATGCTAAACATGAGTCACTTCTAGGAGCTTCTCCCTCCAAGTCAGCCCAGTGTTTCCAGGTCAGATGGCCACCTGCTGCCTCTTCTCTCTCCTCTTTATTCCCTGAAGCGCTTGGGAAGAAGGGTAGGCTTAGTTTCTCCATCAGCAGTTCTGAAAACATAATGCATAGACTTCTGGGGGTTCCTGAGACCTTTTCTGGAGGGCCTATCACAGCAGCATTATTTTCATTAAAATGTTAAGAAGTTATTTTCTCTGTGTAACATTATACTAATGATGCAAAGGGGATGTAGTTGTGACTCTGCCTCCTTAGCATGAATCAGGGCCTCGACAGTGAAGTCTACTGTTGTTACTGACTTTTTTTTTTTTGTTTATTTGTATGAGTATTATGCCTGCATGCAGGTAAGTGCACCCATGTCATGCAATGCCCGTGGAGGACAGAGGAGACTGTCAGATCCCCTGGAACTGGAGTTATGGACGGTTGTTAGCTGCCATGTGGGTGCTGGGAACTGAACCCGAGTCTTTAATCCTAGCAAATCTTTAATTAGAGACAGGGTCTCCCTGTAGCCCCAGCTGTCCTGGAACTCACTATGTATACCAGGCTGGCCTCAAACTCACAGAGATCTGCCTCTGTCGAATCCCCTGGAACTGGAGTTATGGACAGTTGTTAGCTGCCATGTGGGTGCTGGGATACAAACCTGGGTCTTCTGCAATAACAGTCAGTGTTCTTAACTGCTGAGCCATCTCTCCAGTCCCGTCACTGACTTCTTAAACACCACACCCTTGCATGAAACACACGTATACAGAGATCCCCCAAACTTCCAAAGTCTAGAGCAGATCAAATGTAAAAACTTATATATCAGTTTCATTTTAAAGCATCCTTAAGGGCTGGGTAGAATCCTTGGGTGTGTAAAGAGCCATAGCTTTGACCATGAATTAATAAATAACTAAGCATCTTTGATAAATTAATCAAAACTGTTAATGATATTAATCTTTTGCTTTTGATTACATATATGTTTTTATAACATTGTGGCTCACTGGGAAATCCAAACTAAGTACTGCGATGACACTGAAGCATGATGGTCATTTTGGGAAAAGCACATCAGCATTTATTTGAATTGTGAGCTGAGTTAACAACTTTTCCATGAAACATCACTTTTACTTCCAAGAACAGCCGAGAAACAGAATAATTACTTAGACTTGTGTGTTTGTCATTTTCTCAAAAATGAGGTGAGCCTGTCACTTTGAGATAAACAACAGAAATTATCTCTTGCTATTAAAAAGTGGGAGTTTTGATCAAAATTAGAAATTTAAAACCTTGTGTCTACCACTGTGAACTTGACAAGTTCCTAATATTTAAATATTTTCCTATGACACTTGATTTGATTATAACTCAGGACCATATTTAGCAACATGCACTACTTTTAATTTTTCAAATATTATATAATGACATATGTTAACATTGGGAAAAATCTATGTAATTCAGTGAATTAAGATTTGCCAAATGACAGATTCATCACATTCAAGTCATGCATAGGTTAAATACCTATTTTGATTTCAAGATACAATGGACTGTAATGTAATAGTATGAACATTAAGTTTATGGTTTTAAATTGTTTATTGGAACCAATACTTAAGAAACCATCACTTTTTGAGTTGTGTTACAGTACTAGAAAAGAACACTTACAATGATCTGAAGAGGCTACTAGAATACTTTTCTCAAGGTAGTATTTGTGAGGCTGGACGTCCTCCACACTTCATCAAAACAATATATTACAATAATTGTGTGGAGTTAGGGCAATCCAATGGTCTACCAATAAACCAAATGTTAGCTTTATTTGTAAAAATATCAGTACCACTCCTATTAGTTCTTGGTAATTAGGAAATACGTCTGATAAAATGTAAACTTTATGTTAATACATATGTTTACTATTATTTTAGGTGAAATCAGTATTTTAAAATTTTCTCATTTTCAATTTCAATTTTGATAACTTTCCCAGTTTGCTTCTGCTGCTATAACAGGGTATCTGAAATGTGGAAAATTTATAAAGAAAATGTTAATTTGGCTTACAGTGTTGGGGGCTGAAAGTTCAGGGTCAAGTAAGTGGCTGCATCTATCTAGGGTCTCCTGCTATGTCAAACAGGCCAAAACTCTGCAGACAGACAGCTGCAGAAGAGGACACAGGGAGCAGCTTGTTTTATAAGAACTTACCAAGGGGCTGGTATCTCTCCATCTTCTCATAGAGGCACTGGGAGTTGATCATAGGAACTGCACCTCTGTGGCCTTAACCAACCCTAACCGTTCCATGAATGTTGGAATCAGTTTCTATCCTCCACCACCTCAAATAGGTACTACATGGAAACTTGAAAACTTGGGGGCATGCTGAAATCCTGTGTCAGCTGTAGGATGCTCATTTGTTCTTTAAGTGTTCACTGGTTTGCTTTCTAAATGACGTTTCAGACTCCAACCCACACATTTGCTACCCAAAGTGCAAATACCCTTCTTTCATCCCTTACTGATTGAAGTTGTTCATTTCTCCATGCAGTGACCATGGTGGTCTCAATAGACAGTCATCTTTGAGACCTGAAAGACAACTGAGAATTAATCAATTCCCTCATCAAGGTATTTTCATGGGAGAAAACCAGAGTCTAGCTTGAAACTAGACACAGGTTATCTGGGACCAGGTTTTCCACCTCCTAATCTAGAACTTTCTCTGAATTCATTGCAGTCCTTCTGATTTTCCTCTCTCCAATTCCTTCTATGCACACCTGTCAAAGAAACTGCTTTACACACACCACTTCCGGATTCAAAGTCTCCCAGCACATCCCTATGAGCCACTGAATAAGGACGAATTGCCTAAGCCCAGTGTAGGCCTCCTAATCTCTCCCCTCAACCTGTCTGTCTTCTAAGCCCTGTTCATACTCCAGCCAATATTCAATCGTCTCTGCCACAGCAGCACTCCGTACATTTAAGTACACCATTGCCTGTGTTATACCACTTCCCCTTTGCCTTTAAAGATCCTTTCCAATTCCATAGGAGGAGCTCAATTCAAGCTTCTCAGGGCAGCTTGAATGCTATTTCATTAATGTATTACCCTTGAATTTCTCCACACATGGATGTCGTTCTCATTCTTTTAAACTGATTTAAAATTAATTTAAAACTTCCTTTCATGTTACTATATAAAATTTATCAGAGCTTGAGCTTTTAAAATTTGTACTTTCCTTTTTTACATTAAGGATGTTTTCATATGTCTCTTATACAGTTTGCATGTAATAAGGATGAGCTAAATAAATCTTTTGAAATTAAAGATAATGGAAGCGTCTTAAAAATCAGCACAGAAGAGGGGCTGGAGACATGGGTTGGTGGTTAAGAGCACTGGCTTCTCTTGCAGAGGACCTGGGTTCCATGCCCAGCACCCACATGGTAACTCTAGTTTTAGGGGATCCAATTCCCTCTTCTGACTTCCATGGACGTTGTACAACATGGGTGCATTTACATACATGCAAGCAATACACTCATACATGTAAAATAAAAATAGTAATTAAAAAATAAAAAAATAAAAATCAGCACAGAAATAAAATAATACATATTAAACTGAATAGCATAATTTTCTCTGAGTTTATTATGCCACTAAACTATCCAGAAAAACATATATTATTTCCTTTTGGAAAGATCATCATACAATCAATCTTAATTTATAACAGATAATATGAAAAAGCTTTCACATATTCATGATAAAGGCAGAGAGTCGCCTCTCACGGGATGATTTAGTTTAGTCTGACTTACAGGTATGTGATGGACTGGTTGTTTTGCATCCTCTGTCAGCTTATCTGAGTCCTGGACTAAGCATACAGCTAACTCCAGCATCTCATGAGGTTAACTGCAACAGCAAAGTTGGTGACAGTAAAAGTACTACTTTGCCGCTGCTTGTTTCTCTTCCTTATGTCTTCTGAGCTAGTCAGTGTTCCATTGCTGTGACAAAACACTTGAAGACATAGATTTATCAGAAGAGAATGTTTATTTTTGGCTCACAGTTTCAGTCCATGGTCACTTTGCCCAGTTGCTTTTGTGCTTATGGTAAGGTAGGACGTTGTAGCAGGAGTGTGTGTGTGTGTGTGTATGTGTGTGCATGAGCGCGCATGTGTCATAGAGCCAAGCTGCTCCCCTTGTAGTGGGTAGGAAGGGTTTGTGTGTGTGTGTGTGGGAGAGAGAGAGAGAGAGAGAGAGAGAGAGAGATCCCTGATCTAATTTCCTTTTCCTAGGCCCAACCTGATAAAGGTTCCACCTCCTCCCAATATCACTCCAAGTTGGAGACCAAGTCAGAAAATGAGCTATGAGAGGCTATTTAAGATTGAAACTAAAACATTTGTCTTTCCCTCTTGACTGATAGCCCTGATCACCCCTGCAGGATCACTGCAAACACGAAAGCAGCTGCCATTCCTAGGCTGTTTGATATTTTCTCAGTAGTATAAAGTCAAATCTCTACGATAAATTCCATATCGTATATCAGCCATAATACTTTATTCCCTGAACAAACCCTGAATGACACTACGCTGGATAGCTTCAGTTGCCATTGGACTGGCCTGTGGCCATGTCTGTGGGACATTTTCTTGATTGTTGAGTGATGTGGGAGGGCCCAGCCCACTGTGGGCAGTACACCCGAGCTGGGCATGGTGGTACACCCCTTTAATCCCAGCACTTGGGAGGCAGAGGCAGGCAGATTTTGAGTGAGTTCAAGGCCAGCCTGGTCTATAAAGATAATTCCAGGCCAACTGAGGCTACAGGGAAACCCTCTCTGAAAAAGACCAAAAATAAATAAATAGATAAATAAATAAATAAATAAATAAAGAAAATAAAATAAAGAAAACAGGCTGAGCACAGGCCAGAGGAGCAAGCCAGTAAGCAGTGTACCTACATGGTCTGTGCTCCTGAGTTCCTGCCTTGATAATGGACTCTGAATCATAAGCCAAACAAATCCTCCCACCCCAAGTTGGTTTTGGTCAGTGTTTTATCACAGCAATAGAAAGCAAAGTAGGATAGATACTCAATTTGGTGCTAGAATAGAAACAGAGCCTTATGGGTTGACTCTCTGAAATGGTCATGTCCTATCTAGAATTGATTTTCTTAACTTGCTTAGATCTAAAGCATTAATAATGTTGTTTACAGTGATAGAAGGGGATGGGTGGTCACAGTCAGTGGTAAATGTTTAATTTTCTTCTCTAATGAAATATTTGTAGAGGATATGACTTCAGGTGGCCAAGTTTTTGTTTCCATTTCAGAAGAAATAAGGGGTATGATGGGATTAGTTGATTACTTCTAAGTATGCTGGAGAACTTGGAGGAAGAAAACGATAGATTTAGTGCTTTGAATTCTAGCTCAAGAGCTATGTAAGAAAACTGAAAGTCTCTATGAGCACCAGTCACTGAGCCAAATCAAACCAAAATAGACCAAACAAGACCACACCACACCACACCATACCAAACTGGACAAGACCAGACCAAACCACAAATATATCACACTATACCATACCACAGCATATCAAACCAAGCCAAAGCAAACCAAATCAAGTCAAACCCAATAAAACTAGACAAAACAACCAAAAGACCTTTTTTTATAGAACAGCCACAGAGCCAAGATTTTCAGAAACTAACCTCAAAGTCTAATCCTGTGAGTGAGTTATAAGATGAAATAACTTTCTTTTTTTGTGGTTCATACTCAAACTTTGTAGTAGAGATATTCAAAAGTTGAATATTTACAAGTTTGACACATTAAACGTCAGTTCTGTCTTAAAAGCTTCATCCACTGACTTCTTAGATTCTTGTTTTTGTTTCCTTAGTAAAAGCAGATTTTTAAAAACATACATTGTGGAACAAACTCATTATTTACATGTATTAATTCATTATACAATCACTCTGAAAGATAATACCAAGCTAGATCTACGACTTGTAGTCTTATCTACAATTCTGTAAAGATTCTGTTGGAAAAGAGAAGTTGGTCCTAAAATATTGGTTCACATATCTTGAGAACACTTCTTTTCTGATAAGATGCTCTTTTTTTCCCCAATGGGCTCTTCTTTTGTTTATTTATTTATTATTTATTTATTTTTGTGGGGCTTTTGGCTACTCTAACATTCTCTGCTCTGAAGAGGTAACTCTAAAATCTTTTAAGGATTAGTAGAAGCTCCCCAATACTTTTGACATTTTTGGTCTTTTGAATGGAGTATGTTGCTAAGAGGCCCAAGGACATTGTGAGTTTTAGCCAAGAAACTGGCTATTTTTCTTTGAGGTCTTTCTTCCCTAATTGCCTAGCCAATTCCTACCTCCTATTCTTATCATCCTTTGAAGAGGTTACCCAACTTACGGATATGGAATCAGGACGCAGACTGCTCTGGCTTCTTCCATGCTGAACAGGGCTAGGCAATTGGGGTTCCCCTTCAGTGGGTCTATCTAAAAGACTCCCAGATTGTATAACTCTTATCTGTAGGGGGAAAAGAAAGTCTTTGACTGGTGAATAGGAGATGTGAAGGAGAAGTAAAGGCAAGAATAATTAGCATTACAAGTTCTAGACAGGGAACTAGAAAGCTTCCAAAAGCATTCCTCTGTGGGGTACTTCCTCATTTTTCTTTTGTCTGCCAAGGCTGGACTCAAGAGTGATGGATTCAGGATTTGCTTTCAGGCACTTTGATAGCTGTTGGAGTAGTTAAAATCAGTCTCAGTTCCCTTTCCAAGGCGTCTAGACAGGGAGAGAAAACAAATTTTTCCATCATTTTAGAACAATAACTGGTTGCCTTAGCTACAGGTGGGCACTACAGTATTGCAGACCAAGATTTGAAGTCTTAAATCTGAGCCACACTTTCTGATTAGGAACAAAATCATCAATGAGAAATAATTGTCTAACTTTTTATATGGACTTAAGCCTAATGTCTGCGACATGTAATCCCTTGAACGCTTAAAGAAATATACTGATGACTTTACTCTTTGGTCATACTTTCCTTTTGGGTGTTTAAGACCATACAGTTGGCCTAAATAAATCAATTTATTTTTACAATTAAGGTAGTTTGAGGATCTGTTCCTCAGGGGTCACATGGGCTTCAGAGGAGCCCCTAGCTCCTTTTATCAGTTCTATCTATGTGAAGATAAGTCAAAGGTCCTGCTTGACCATGTCTGGCTTCACTTTGAAGCATGGATGAGATGTTCCTCTGAGTTGACCCTCCTCTTTGTACTGGACACTGGTTTAAGTCCATCTCGTGGGGGTCTCCATGTCCTCCCTGAACAAGAGGACAGGTGACTCACCACAGTCACAGGACATTTTGAGAGATGTTCCATAGTCCACTGGAATTTAGTTGACCTTGGAGGGCAAGGGGCAAAAATTGTCTTATAAGTCTCTCTGGCCAGATTAGTATAGGCTTCAAAGTATTAGTTCCACCAGTCTGGTACTTTTAATCACCATGTGCTATGTAGATAAACTTGGGTAAAAAACCCAAATATTCTCAGACAAACCTTGACTAGATGTATATTTTGTTCCTTAAAGTAATTGACTAAACTATGACCTTAGAAAATTTAAGATTATGTGTAAATTATTTTTGTCTCATCCTTTATATATCATAACAAACCTAAACAGATCTTCATCACTTGCTTAGGCTTTCTCATTGATATTTTTTATAAACTATCTCCATTCCCATATAAGATGAAATAATTTTCAAATCATGAGCTGTCTTATGTTAAATGGAGACTTTAATTGGGAAGAAAAGGGATTAAAAAGTTGGGATGGAGAAATACAGGCTTCTTATCACAGAACTGGGGGATCTTAAATCCTCAGACTCTGTTGAGATACCTACTGATAGGTGCAGCCCATTTACTTCCATTTGAACAGTTTATTTTCTAGTTATTTCTAGATATGTGAGGAATACTACTGGGAATGGATCCACGAGGGTGGGACCAGGGCTGGTGAGTTTGCTCAGTGGGTAAGGTGCTTGCTCCACAAGCCTGATAACCTGATTTGATCCCCAAAGCCCCAGTAAAGGTGTAAGGGGAGAACTGATTTCTACAGAGTTGACCTGTGACCTCCATATGTGCACTGTGGCACATGTTCTCTCTCTCTCTCTCTCTCTCTCTCTCTCTCTCTCTCTCTCACACACACACACACACACACATCATGCACATGCATACACAATAACGATAAATAAAATTTTAAAACAGTATGAGACCAGGGCAAAAGGACCATGGAGTTTGATCATGCTGAGCTCAGTAGCAGATAACAAGGACCAGTGTAAAGGTTGCTGTTCTCCATCCTAGTGTGATCCCATTTAATAATCTGCTGTCAAGTAGCCAGCAAGTGCTGCTGGGAAACGGAAGTGGTGCCATGTTGAAGCAGGGGTCAGGGTAGAGGGGTTGGGTAGTGTTTTCTACTCTTTGCATGCTTAGAACTCAGCAGAAGTTCTAGCTAGATCCTCCTCAGTGAACAGAAGATTATGTTTCTGAGACCATAGGTTAAAATTTCTCCTCTGGAAACCATGAAATCTCACCTTAAAAAGGATAATTTTTCAGTAAGGGGAAACACAAATTTTGTTAGGTTGCACGCTGTAAGTCATGGAGAGAGGAAAGAATCTTACATGGTGGTTTGTATTGTAGATACACCGCAGCATAGTCATTGGTGTCTGTACTCTATCCTGAAGAACCATGTCCTAACTCTCAGAACAAGTGTCAAGCTAGTTCTAGACTGTCTACCAAGCTGTTGAATCCTTTGTTACTTGGTTGGCTGCTTCAGTGGATTGCACGGTTTTGCATACATTCTCTTACCATTTTTTCCATAAAATGAGTCTGTTGGTGGAGGCTGTGTTGGAGGCTGTATTGGGCAGGAGGCCCTGTTGATAGATCAGGCTTTCGAAGTGTGATGCTGATGGTACTGAAGGGAGATTATATTAGGAGTGGATACAAATTTCTAAAGGGACAAAGTGATACTCTAGGGTTATAGAGGTCCAATGCAAACAAGTGATACCAATTTTGTTTCTGGTCCTTGCCATAAGTAGGGCATTCAGTAATAGAAGTAGCTGAATATATTGTTAGTCAGCTTTCTTTCACTACAACAAAACACCCCAAATAATTAATTTACAAAGAGCAAAGTTTTGTGCTGGCTCATGGTTCTGGAGGTTTTAGTACAGGAGGAACAGGACCCACATCTTTGAGTCTCTGGTAAGGAGGGCGCGTCATAGTAAGAGGGCCTGGTAGAGCAAACTATTCATTTCATGAACCAGGGAGAAGAAAGACTGTGAAGCTGGGGTCCCACAATCCCCCATGCAGGTATACCTGAAGTAATCCAAGACCCATCAACTAAGGCCCACCTCCCCAACTTCTGTAAGAGCTCCCCTAAGGAACCAGGCTTTCCTGAGTACCTTTAGGGCACATTCATACAGTCACAGCAATGTGGTAAGAGGAACTTAACTTGTTGGACCTGCACCTTGCCTCTGTCCCTGCTCTGGTGGCCCCTCTCATGGGTCTACTGCATCAGCATTGGGCATAGCTGGGCACATTGGCAGCTCTTCTCTCCATATGGTTGTTGAGAGTGTCTCTTGTGGTAGGTGCTCTTAGGACATATAGAGCTGCATGATTTCAGCCCCTTGTCATAAGTTCATTCACATATCTTCTCCACAGGTCTTCTTTCCTTAATTTTCCAAGCTCAGTTTTGCTTGTCTTTTCTTGAATGAGGCCAAGCCCTTTGTCATCACCAGTGCCCTTACTTACCCACTTCTCAGATTCATTTTCTCTCTATTCAGTCAATGACTGACTGTATGTTTTGGCAGCTTTGGTGTCTGCTAGACAGTTCCTATACTACTTTCCTTAAGAGCCACACCCAAAGCCTGCACAAGTATGTTTGTATTACATTAACTCATCTGTGAACCTGGCCTAAGCAATTTTCTACTTCCTCAATTGTTCACAGGGGAACATTCTTCAGACCAGATTGACGAGTTGATGGAGAGGCATTTGTGTGATAGAAGCGGGTGACATGGGAGTATGGGCCGTGTGTTAATTATCTATTTATGCAATGCACACTCCCTAGAGCACCCAGATCCAATTCTAAATATAACATTCCTGTTGTATAATGGATCACTGCTATGCACACCTGACATCATCCTGGTATAGCAATTCTTCCTTCTGAATAGAAAACTTTAGTGACAGAGGTACTTGATCTCCTCTGGTCAAGTACAATTTTGATTAGATACTAAATTAGTTGCTTTCCTCATTTCTGTGACACAAAATACCCAATAAAAGCAATGGAAAGATGGGAGGGCTCGTTTTGGCTCATCATTTGATGGTATATTCATGGCTGCAAGAGCGTGAAGCAGCTGGTCACATTGCGTCTGCAGGCGGGATGCAGACAGGTGAACGCTGGTGCTCAGCTTGCTTTCTCCTTATTCAGTTTGGGACTCCAGCTCACAGAAGGTGCTTACTCACATTGGGGAAAGTCTTGCAAACTCATTTAACCCAATCTAGAAACTCTGTCACAGACATGCGCAGAGGTGTGTCTCCTAGGTGATTAGAGCTCCTGTCAAGTTGACAATCATGATTAGCCATCACAGATACTAAAAATTGTAATTTTTCAAATGGAGCGTGGTCTTACACTGCTGAAGACAAGACTTTGTTCTAGAACTTGTGAAGTATGTCCTGCAGCTCTCCTACTGGGATTTCCCCAAAACCCCAAGATAGACATCTAGTGCATCACACACCTTGGGTGCTATAGTTTGGATAAATGTCTCCTCAAAGGACACTCTCTGAAAGGCTTTGTTACCAGCCAGTACTTGTATAGGCAGGCAATGGAACCTTTAAGAGGTGGGGCTTAGTGGGAGGCAGTTAGGTCACTGGGGGTGTGATACTGGAAGAGATAATGTGATCTGAGCCCCCTTTTCTGTTTTGCTTCCCAGCAGCCATGAGGAGAGTAGTTTTTTGTTTTTTTTTTTCTGAAACCACATATCTCCATGTCATACTGTGCCATAGGCCCCACAGCAGAGTCAACTGACCAAGGACGGCATCTTCCAAAACCGTGAACTCCTCCTTTCAAGTTGATTGTCTTAGGTATTTTGTCATAGTGAGAGAAAGTTGACTAACACACGTATACTGAAGCTTAGAATCAGTGGAGAGCCTTTTGAGTTAATGTGAATTAAACAGTATTTGCTTCCTCCAGAATCTTAAAAGGCTCTCTAAGAACTGCATCACTTTCTTGTTTAGAGGGGATGAGAGGTATAAGAGCTTATCATTTACTGAAGACAGAATGCTTCACACCTCCCAGACTGCTGCATCTTTAAAATCTCCCCCAGTGTGGCAGACTCCTGAATATTTTCACTATTCATTCATTGCTCATTCTGATGTACACATATACCTTCCCAGGGTATCTGGGGAGTTTGCCGTTTCCTGTGGCACAGGGCAAATTAACCTAATGTTATCAATCCAATGAGTCAATGTTAACGTAATGTTATCAATCCAATGAGTCAGTGTGATGGCTCTCAGAATGTCAAGATAATCAAGGTCCCTATGGGCCATGTTACAACCAAGGACAACAGAATTTACCCTGTCCTGGAACAAGACTGACTATTCTGTCTCTTTTGTGTGAAGGTGATTTGAGTGTGATTTTTCTTATTGAAGGAGAATACATTCACCATGTTAGACTCCTACAAACCTGTTGTAAGAGGTTATGTTGATTTGTTTTGCAAATTCACCATGCCTGACCAGATGTCTCTTGGTGGATCACAGCAGCCATTGACTAGGGGTTCGATGGAGAGCATAACTCTGGCATCACTAAAACTTTTACAGCATCTGGGGTCAGACTGGAAGAAGCTTCAGGGATCCATGTGCATTTTCCCACAGCAATGGCCCTGACATTATATCTAACAAGGCAGTATGAAGCCTCTGACTCTTCTAAGTGAGCTTATCCTAATTATAAATCCAGAGATAGGGGAGACAAGAGGAGCTGGTCTGTGAACTCATTCCTAGATACGAATGGTTGATTAGCCACCACAATTTGTCCCTTCAGGTCGGCTCCAGCCTTCTTGCCCGTTATGGTAGTCATGTTCTAGACACAGAAAGCCAAGGGCATACCTGGCTTCTACCATTCTGGAGTCCAGTCATTTCTAGTAACATGAAAGACTTAGAAAAACAGCTGTTCTGGGTTCTTTCTAAACAGCATGGTGGTTATTTCTTGGGTTTCATATTATGAGTTAATTCTAACACTTGCATATTTTAAGGCTTTGACTCTTTCTTTGGTATTAAAGCAAAAAATTCTGGTGTTTCTAATTAATTTTCTATAGGCTTCCATAATATGCAAGTTTTAAGAGAAAATCTCAACCATTAGGACTAGCTCCAGTGGTCCCTGGTGGAACTTGAATCCCAAGCACTGGTAAGTATCACCATGTCAACAAATTGTGCACTGTAACATTTTGTATTTTACCTTTTTCAAGGTTATTTAAATCCCTCAAAATAAATTTTCTTTCATATGTGTTCATCTGATTCCCACTGATATGAACCAGTGATTTCCCACGATTTCTGTGGCATGCAAGCTATTTTATTCCAGAGTATCTTTCTTTGGATGGTACTGATACTGGTTATTAAACTGGAGCTGTGTGTGTGTGTGTGTGTGTGTGTGTGTCTGTGTGTGTGCATTTGTGCGTGTGAATGTGTGTGCACACGTGTTACAGCATGTATGTGAGACTCAGAGGAAAGCCGTGGGTATTGACCCTTACCTTCTACCTTGTCTGAAACAGGGATTCCTTCCTTCTTGTTTCTCCATTGCCCCTGCATGGCTAGCTGGTTAACACACTTCCCACAATTCTCCAGTCTCTGCCTTCCATCCCCCTGTAGGAGTACTGGGATTATAGACACTATGCACCTGGTTTTTATGTGGGTTCTCTAGACTTGAGCTCAGGTCTTCTTGTTTGCATGGCAAGTGCTTTTATCCACTGAGCCATCTCCCCAGTCCAAACTGGAGGTTCTTAAGGAAAACAAAAATTATCTTATAAATGACTTACCTCTGAATCTTTTGGGATGTTTTCCATGGAGGGTGAAATTGTTCTTTGGGGATGTGACTGCTTTTTCTAGGCTTGATTCTCAGACTTTTTGATCTAAAGGACCCACATTTTGGGTTTCGGTGGCTTATTTGAGCTTTGCCTTGACCGTGGTGCAGAGGAGGGATGCTGTGCATCCACCTCTGTCATGATTACAGTTTGATCAAACCCTGACTTCCAGCACATTTTTTTCCTGCAACTTCAGAAGCTGGGAGTTACTTGAAAGCTGTAAAAAGGCTTTCTGGCTTTCACGGTGTTCCACAGTTGGAAATAGGTCACTCTGGCCTGGGAAATGTAGCCTCCAAGTGTCCTTTGAAGCAGAGCAAGGAAGGGTGAGGAATGAATCTGAGAGCCAGCCAGCCAGCCAGACACAGCAGGCATGGTGGAACAGGGGAAGGGTACAACAGTGACTTCTGGGAAGGGACAGCCTCCTGCTGTGGGTGGTGTGCTGGCTCTGCCCTGTGGGTCACTGCAGAGAGAGGCCCCTGACTAGTGGACAGATCCTTATGACCAAGGGAGCCCGATATCTTACATCTTCTACCAAAGTTGCTTTATGTAGGGTATCTACGGACGATTCATTAGTGAGACTAAATGAGGGAGAGGAGAATACAGCAATATACAGAATAAACAATGGCACACCCATGTTGGGTGGATGGAAAATAGAAATTGAAGGATGTTTTATAGATTTTGCAAAATCATCTCCATTAGGAGTTATTCCTTTGTCTATTGTCATGACTACAAAGCACTAGTCATGCTAAGCTTTATTAAGTCCTGTCGGGAGGAGTACAGCCAAGAGCAGCAGCTTACATGTGCAGAAAAGCATGGCAACACCACCAGGAGATACATATATGGAAGGCTACAGAAAACATGACTGAATCTGTTCTAGAAATAGTCTAGAAATGAGCATGGCTGATCAGGAATTCAGTAAGATGGAGCTTTGGCCCTACTTGGAATCCTGTCTGGTGGCGTGGGCTGAGAATGTTCTTATTAGGACCTTTTCAATTTTGGAAACGTTCCATTATCCATTCTACGTTAGATTATATCTGTTAGTGATTTTGTTTAACACATAGGCCACTTTTAGATTTTCTCCTGACTTTTCTGCTATAGAACAAATCTATAACTGGTGCCTATAAAATAGTCTTTAGGAATTTAGTCTTAATAAATTTTGGCAGAATAACTCCCGTGTAATCCTTTTCAGTCTAGCATGTGCCAATGTCTTAAAAGAGAGGGGGAAACGCAGAGCTCTGTTCATTTTGTCAATCAATATGATTTACTGAGTGTCAGCTCCATGCTCCATGCTGAGGAAAAAGCAGGAAAGGTGACTGACTCTTCCTGACACGAGAAACCCACTCATTTTCCAGTGGGAACATGTAGCTTTAGAAAAGTAACTCTGAACGATTTACCCAGTTTAGAGATTGTGCAAAGGCCTTTCCAAATGCTGAGATGTTAGTCTAGTCAATTGAGTTTCAGGCTCATAAAGGGGCCCAGGGCAGGGAAAAGCATGGTTTATCTGGGGAGATAAAAATTCAGTGAAGTCTAGACTGAGCTAATGGAAAGAGAGGGATTGAAGCTGAATGAGCTAATGGAGTTTTTAGTTTACTTGTAAGTTTGGTTATGCTACTTTATTATTTTTTAAATACTTCATTTATTATTATTTTTACTGAGCTTTTAAAATACATTTATTATTTTGATTTTATGTATATGCACATATTGCCTGCATGTCTGTAAGTGCACACATGTTGTGCAATACCCATGGAGGACAGAAGACTGCATCAGATCCCCTGGAGCTGGAATTATAGATGACTGTTAGCTGCCATGTGAATGCTAGGATTTGAACCCAAGTCCTCTGCAAGAACTGTTAGTGCTCTTCACTGCTGAGCCATCTCTCCAGCCCCTGGTCATGCTATTTTAAACACCTGGTTATAAAGAATCAATACCTGAAAGCCTCAAGTTCAGTTAGTTGGGTGTTTATTATGTTTGCTGTCCAACAAGTAACTTAGAATCGGCCCAAAAAGATAGGAGACATTTCCCTGTGTTATAACATAGGTCAGAGTGAGCTTTGAGAAAGGTATAGGCTATGTGAACACAAATATTTGTTATTACATCATTTCTTCAAATGTATTTGACAAGGTTCTTCTTTGGGGTTAGAAAGTTGAACATGTCCCATATTTTGATTTCAAGGAATTAAATCTACTGAGGGGAAAAACAAGAGGCACATTTAAACCATGAAAATTCTATAGTAACAAAGATAGAACTATTCAGAGGCTATAGTGAGATAACAAAAAGTAGTTATCAATCTACTGAACAGTTGTCAAACACTTTAGATGTGTTTCCAATACTGTTTACGTGAGAAACATTGCTTCCTTCTGAGATGGGACAACTAACACTCAGAGAAGTGAAATGGATTACAGAGGTCATACTTGAAGGTTAAAGGTATAGAATTCAAACTCGGTTCTTACTGATGACAAGTGCCAGGCTGTTAACCAGCGAAGTGTAGTTCATTGCTTCCTAATAACACATGGATACGTAGAGCAAGCATCTCACTTGAGCTAAGACAGAGATGAGGAACGCCCCCTCGGCTGTGTTTAGGGATTGGGAAGCCCTGGACAGGCAGATGGAAGTTTGATGAGTGCTCTGGTAGAGGGATAGTAGGACCGAGACCAGGAGGCAGGAAACCCTGCACTGTTGGGGGTTATGACCAGTCTGGGCAGTTGGAGAGTAAGTTGAGGAGCCTGAATTGTCAGAAAATATGTCTGGAGAAGGCATAGGCTTATGGAGGGAGGTTATGTTCCACCATAAGCATTGAGTAACAGCATTGGATGCTGGGGTCCATTAAGAGCTTTAAATGGAGGAAAACCAGGCTCAGGTTTGCATTCTACTAGCAGCTATATGGAGGGTGGTTTTAAGGCAGATGATAGCAAGAGATCAGCTAAAAAATTGTTATAGTGTTATGAGCAAGAGGTGAATCTGAATTAGGACATTAATAGAATGGGTGGATGCAGAGGAAGTAGCTAAAGAAAATATAGGCAGTGAAGCTAGTGGGCTTCTAATTGGCTGTGAGGAACCAGTGCAGGGAGATGTGTAGGCTGACAGCTAGCTTGCCATCTCAGGGAATAGAGTGCATGCGTGATTTTGCCACTAAAGAGGGAGGCAGCACATCTACCTATTAGGTGATGAGCTGAGCCTTGGTTCTGTTGAGTTGGAAGCATGATTAGTTATTTTTCATTGGTGTGACACAATACCCGACAAGAAGCAACTTGATGGATAAAGGCTTGATTTTTGCTCCTGGTTTGAAGTCACAGTTCATCATAGGAGGAAAGGCATGGCAGGATTTATGGCAGCAGGATGGTGTGGCTGGGATTTCTCACCTCTTGGCACATCAGGAAGCAGAGAGGGACTGGACTAGAAACATGGCAGGACTCCAGCCTTCGAGGCCTGTGCCCAGCAAAACACTTTCTCCAGCTAGAGCCTACTTTCCAAAGGCGCCATTGTTTCCCAAACAATGCCACCAGCTGGGGTCTAATTATTCAAATACATAAATCTGTGGGGGACATTTCACATTCCAACCATAACAAAAAAACTGAATCAATAACTTGGAAATCCTAGTCCAAGTCCTGAATGGATAAGACTGAAGAGTGCTCAGTAGGTAAGAGCATTTGCTGCCCAAACACAAGGGCCTGAGTTCAAATCACAGCATCCACATAAAAAGCCCGGCATAGCTATGCCTGTAATCCTAGTGTAGTAGAGGTAAAGACAAGAGGATTGCTGTGGGCTTGCCGGGTGCCAGCCTTAGCTCAAAGTTCAGTGAGAGACCCTCTCTAAAGAGTGAGGCAGAAAGTGATAGAGCAGGACACGCAATATCCTTCTTCAGTTTCCACCATGTACGTAGGTACATGTATCTGGACATATGTGTATCACACACACACACACACACACACACACACACACACAATTCTTAATAGATATGTGAGCTGGAAAGAGCACTTTGGGAATCTTCATCTTCAGCCTAAGGATGGAGTTAAAGTGAAAAGGATGGCAGAGATACCCCAGGCAGAGTGGATGAAGTGGGCTGATGGAGGTCAGTGGGGTGGGGTGAGTGGCATCCCGTTTTGAGAGTCATGAGGTGGTCCTTAATGAAGGAGGAGAAAGAGATACTGTAGACAGTGCAAATAATATGAAGAACACGGGGAGAGGAGGAAACGAGGTGTGCTCCAAAACTGTTCAAGTTAACTTGGATGAACAGTGCTGGTGTTGACACAGGTGCTGAATGATTAAGCTTGGAAGGGTTTGCATTTTTGCAAGCCCTGAGGCCAGGCAATAAGAAGCTTAGCAACATGCTTGTGATGGGACTTGTAAATGCCATAAACTGTTTTTCAGAATGTGTAGAGTGGATTAAACGAGAGAACTATGCATGTAATGAAATATGTCTTAGCCTTAATAAGGAAGGAAATTCTGACCCATGCTACAACATGGATGAAACTTGTGGGCATTTTGGTAAGTGAAATGGGCCAGGAAGGACAAATGCTTTATGGTTCCTTATATGAGGTACTTAAAGTAATCAAATTCACACACACACACACACACACAAACACACACGTGTATGTATAACAGCATGAATCACATATGATTTTATTACACACACATGTATGTATAACAGCATGAGTCACATATGATTTTATTAAACACACAGACACACACACACACACCTGTATGTATAACAGCATGAATCACATATGATTTTATTACACACACACACACGTGTATGTATAACAGCATGAATCACATGATTTTATTACACACACAGACACACACACACACACACACCTGTATGTATAACAGCATGAATCACATATGATTTTATTACACACACACACAGACACATACACATATATATTAGAATGATGCCTGCAAGAGGTATGGGGAGGGAAAAAGTGGAGTTGTTGTTTAATGGATAGAGTTCCTATATTTGAAAACATGGTGTTTGTGTTATTGACTTTTCCCATTGCTGTGACCAAATACCCAAACAGAAACTACTTAAGGAAGGATAAGTTCATTTTGACTTGTAATTTAAGAAGACAGGGAAACAGTTCATTGTGTGGGGAAGGTATGGCTGTAGGTGTGTGAGGCTGCTGCTCACATTTTGTCTACAGCCAGGAAATAGAGAGCAGACAGGAAAGAGCCTGGCTATAAAACACCAAGGTCCACACCCCAGGGACCCACATCCTCCAGTGAGTCTTCACCTCCTAAAAATTAAACAACTTTCCAAACAACACCACTAGCTATGGACTAAGAATTCAAACGCATGAGGCGGTGGGGGACATTTCACATTCAAATACAATGGTGCTATAATTTGGACCTTAAAATTCCTCAAAGACCTGTATGGTAAAGACTTAGTCTCTATTGGGATATAATAGAAACTTTAGAAGTTAAGACTTAGCAGATCATTACAGGCTTGTCTTTGAGGGGATCCTGGGACTCAAGACCCTTCCTTTTCCTCTCTCTTTTATATCTCAGCTATAAGGTGAATAGCTCTGCCCCTCACTGCCTCCATAATGTGCTGCCTTGTCAAGGGCCCAAACAACATGGCCAACCAGTCACAGATGGAAACTTCTAAAGCTGTGAGTAAAAATAAACTTCCCCTTTGTATGCTGACTACTTCTTGTGTTTATTACAGTACTTAATGCCACTGAACTGTATACTTACAAAGATAGTGTTGGAGCAGAGGAGATGACTCAGCTGTTAAGAGTATGTTCTGCTCTTGCAGAGGACCAAGTTTGGTTCCCAGCACCTACTTTGGGTGGTTCACAACTGCTGACAACTTCAGCTCCAGAAGATAAGGCTCCCTCTTCTGGTCTCCTCAGGCACCTGCACTCACATGCACATCTATCCCATCCCACCACAGACACATACACATACTTATGTACATAATTAAAAATAAAACAGAGCTTTAGCAAAGATAAGGTAGCGGGTGTGGAGATAGCTCAGTTGGTAAAATGCTTGCCATGCCACTGGGAAGAACTGAGTTTGATCCCCAGAACCTGTGTCAAAAAAATTCTGGCATGGTGGTTTATACTTGCAATCCCAGCACTGGGAAGGTGGATTCGGGAGGATGACCAGGGCTCATTGAAAAGGAAAATGACGTATTTTCAGAGCTTTTTCGAGTAGTCCGGGTGGGAGCCTCATGTATCTGGAATTGGGTGGAGTGGCCTGCTAGTTGAAATATATGGAAGCCTGTGCTTGCTGTGTGTTAGAGTTGATCCAGCGTTGGGCAGGTCATGTGGCTCACCTTACTAGAAAGGCAAAGTGAGACAAATCTTTAATGAAGTTCAAGAAAATGTACATTCTTACCATTTAAGTTAAATTGCCAAATATTTCCTGGGGCACTTGCTCTCAAACTAATAACCCAAACAGCAAATATTTTCCATTTTCAATCATCTTAGGTCAGTTTGAAAACAGCTTTTTACTTTTTATTGGAGAAACGCAGCTTGTCCTCAGTGTGTAGCTGAGCTGCCAAAACTGCCTTCAGGACCTATTTGTCTTTTGTGTTTCAAGCGGGAAAGTTTCCATTTCCCCATTTTATTCTGAAGGCTTTCAGAATGTTCGGGCAGTGTCGGCCGCTGTCCCCATAACTCACTTCATCATTTCAGCTCTAGTTGCTGCACTTGGCAGATGTCACATGCCAACATTCGGCTTGAACAGTGGTCAGAATCCCGGAGGGTTTTGGTTCCAGACTTGCTGATCTGCCTCGGAGCGAAGGGCCTTCAACTTTTCAACAGAGTGGCAAGGTGAGAAGAGTAGGCTGCCTTTACCTCTAGTCATTGACTGGGGATTAAGACTAAAGAATGCCATATGCACATATAAATGACCTCCAGCCTTTGCTTGTAGGAAGCACACTAGGAAACAGCTTAAAAGGAGATTTCCACCAGTGTGGTGCCACACACCTTTAATCCCAGCACTCAGGAGGCAGAGGCAGGCAGACCATGAAATGGAATGCTGTGTAATCTGTGTTTTCTGCTTTGTGGAGATGAAAGTCTAGTTTAAAAAGTAACAGAACAGTGGGATTCCACTGGGGATGCCGAGGTCACCAACGACAGCCGATCTCAGGGGAAAGGGAGCTCAGGAGTCTGGTCCTCAGAGACAGCAGGGAATTGGTCATTTTCAGAGTAGTGCAAGGGTAGTAACCCTTTGAACAAAAGAGGCTTTTAAAGGCAGGTTCTAGAAAAGCAGTCCAAGGGGCTGGAGAGATGGTTCAGAGGTTAAGCACACACAGTTCTTGCAGGGAACCCGAGTTCAATTCCCAACACCCAGGTGGTAACTCAATCTCCAGGGTATCCAATGCCATCTTCTGGCTTCTGGTGGCAAATGCATGTAAATGCACATGCTAATACACAGGCACACACATACACAGAGACTTAAAATAAACAACCAACCAGAAAAGCAGCCTGGGTGGGCAGTGGGACCCAATGTCTGTTCCTAGAATTCCTGGTCCTGCTAAAGGGATGGGAAGGCAGACTTTCACTAGGGAACCACAGCCGGTGACAGAAAGATGCTGAACTTCTCCCAACATCTCTGTTGTTGGTCAAAAATTGGGATTCTATTTGGAAAGCCCTTTAGATATGGCATCAAAGGACAAGTGGCCTTCTGAGTGAAGATATGAACACTTGGAATCAGACAGCATCACTAATTACACAATAAAATAGGGCCAAAGACAGTGTTCATAACCACCTTTCTTTAGGAAGCTTGGTGGCTGAAGAAACAGGCTTCGAACTTAGGCTTCAAGGCAGGTGGTGAATAGTGAGGGCTTGAGGAGCCAGGTAAGTAGGGTGAATGGCTGATGGCCTTGGTGGGGAGCGAGACGAGATCTCCAGCCTTGCCTCTTCCCAGCTAGTTTCAAATGGATTCATGGCAACACATCTGGTATTGCTAACTAAAAAGTGCCAGTGTTGGCTGTTCTTGCAGAAGACCCGGGTTTGAATCCCAGCACCCACATGGCAGCTAGCAACTGTCTGTAACTCCAGTTCCAGGGGATCTGACAGCCTCTTCTGTCCTCCGCAGGCATTGCACGACATGGGTGTACTTACCTACATGCAGGCAGTACACACATACACATAAAAATAATAAAAAAATATTTTTTTAAAAAAAGTGCCAGTGTTGAAATATTGGGAAGAAACAACTACTAAGGAAAATGCATTCTAGGCTAAGCCAAATATCTCTGTTTCCAAATCTGGCTGTGGGCTGCTGTCTGTGGCCTCTTCTTTGGAGTCTCTAGAGACATTTTAACTCAACTCTAGCTTTTGGACTAGCTATTAAACCTCGGACACTCAGCTTCCTCATTCATAAAATGGGGATAGAGTAGAAAAATAGCTTTATTTTTGTCTTTTTCATGAACAATTAGTTATACTGCTCATGTCACTGAATAAAAGCATGTAAGGTATCTTTCTGTGTCTGCTTTTAAAAGAACTCAGCAAATAACTCTTCTATGGACCCAAATTATGTATTTTTTCAATGTTTTCTTCAAAAGTGAGGAAACAAGTGCATCGTCCTAAAATTACAATTCAAGCAAAGATTGTTGCATTAACGACGCTCTTTTGGTGAGTGACTTTGACCAGGATGATTTAAGCTTTGAAATCACAGAGGAGAGCCACCTTAGTTTAGGGAAAAGCAGATGAAGTGTCCATCTGTTGCTATAATGGCACCAACACAGAAGTCACAACATGGTCATAGGGACACTCACAGATTTAGAGTGACATAGTCTGCCTACCTTTTCCCATTTGGAGGTAGGATGGGATGAAGGGATGGAATAGGCTTAGGGTAGACACAGCAAGCACATGACCATTTACAGAAAAGTGATTTGTTTCAGAACCAGCAGCATATAGACTGCTCATAATTAATAACTACCATAACCTGTTTAAAACGCTAAAGTCCCCCTGACTCCCCTTTGAGTCTCCACAGGCCTCTCCACTCTACCCCCTTGGTCATTTATACTAGGGGAAAGGAATTATATAGTATGTCCACTATCCAGAGCCTCCACTCTTTTGACCCCTTTGCTGATACAAGTAAAAGTGATGATCTGCTTCCTGTTGCCACTGGGGGCTCTGTCATCTTAGAATTCAGCAGAGGAACAGCAGGAAGACCCTTATTACTGTCTAAGGGATCACTGATGGTTACCATAGAAAGAAACCGGTGACGGTGTTTAGGAAGAAATTTGCCTGCAACAGTACTGTAATTGAGCATCCAGAATATGAAGAAATAATTCATCTACAACATCTACAGGGTGACCAGCTCAGGAACACATGCCTGCCTCTGATGGCTAGACTGGAAAAGGACAGTAGACTGGGGGTTCCTTTTGTGAGGTGGGTGTGTGGGTTCACGTGTCAGGCTGACGTTGGTTATCTTCTTTCCCTCTCTATTTACTGAAGCAGAGTCTCTTGTTGAACTTGGAGCTAGTCTAACTAGCTCTTGGGATCACCTAAGGGCTAATCATCTTCTGATTACTGAGGTTACAAGTGGTCCACTGAGCCTGCTGTCTTTTATGTAGATGCTGGGGTTTTGAACTCTGACCCTGACTCTTGGGTGGCAAGCACTTTATCCACCAAGGTAATTCCCAGCCTGGATTCATGGGTTTTACTCGTGATTCTATGAAGCTTAAGTCAGATTTCCTTGCAATGAGTAGAATTTCCCTCTTGTCCCATGTCACAGGTTTTAAAACCTTTCAACTTATATGATGTAACCATGTGGGGTCAGTTTTTAACTCGGACTAGTGTAACTCCTTCACGCAATAAACTGAAAGAGTCAAGAATAGGAAAAGATCTGTCCTCTCTGTTATACTGGCTTAATGCCTTCTCTTTAGATCCTTACTGGTCTTCTAGATGCCTGGAAGCCATGAGCAGATTTCTTTTCTGAGAAAAGAACCTTTAAACTGTAGTATGAAAGAATTTGTTACAATGACTTTCCATATCTTGCTCTGCTGGATGCCGTGCAGGGTGAATCAGGCTCTCCAACTTGGGAAGGACATGTTCTTTAGCTCTTCTAAGAGCTAAGATGTATTCTGATGACAACAACAGAGATTTTTATATTCATACAAGGTGGGACAAATAACAAGCAAGAAAATAATAAAGATAAAAAGTAAGAGGAGAAATGTTTGCATTCACTCAGAAGAGTCTGATGCAAAAGTAATTTTGCCTTTTTTCACATTGTCCATGAAGAAATGAGATTTTAAAATTCAGTCATCCAAGAGATTCCTTGGAGAGTTAAGGTAAGAAGAACACACAGATACATAGAGAGGAGAGCATTCTGGGTACTCTGTGAGCTTGAGCTGAGGCTTAGAGATAGGAAGGGAGGAAGGCTTACATAGATTTGAAAAGATTGGCATGGAGGGATTTTGGGGAGGACCGAGAGGCGAGTGGCTCTTCCGAGAACTGAAGGATGCGGGGGCTGTGCTATTTAGCTCCCAGATGCCACCTTCCTCTGCAGACTTGGGGGGAGCCCTCACCTTCCAGCTTGGTGCTCATTTAAGCAGACCTCTTTGCATGGTGTTCCGGTTGGTTTAAGTCAATATGCCGCTCTCTTCTTTTCTACAATCTTCCCGAGTCTAGGTTTATATGATTCTGAGCTGGTTCTGGGGTTGAGAACTCAGGACAGAGAATAATTGCATCATTTCTCACAGGAGCAATTGGAGTTTCACAGCGACTCACTCTGAGCCAAAATCATCATCAATATTACATGGCATTTTATTCATTTACTTTTTATTATATTATTAAATTACATTATTTTGGTCAGTTGTCATGTTCTGTTTGTGTTCACCGAGAAGTTGGCTCTGGAAACAGGATTGGCTCTGCCGCCACCCCCAACTTCAGACTCAAGATGCTTGTCTCATGGAGTCCTCCAAGGCCCCTTGTCTGGGGATGGGCTGCTCAACTCTGACAGCAAGCAAAGAGAGCAGCAAAACAGCTCAAGAGAGAAACGTTGTATCCTTGAGAACAGCTAGAAGGTGAACCATTTCCAGCTGAGGTTACTGTTGTATATCACATTACATAAAGTGGGAAAGAGAAGCCAAGAAGTTTAGCCATGGGAAGTTCATCATGGAGGGAAGCTCAACTGGTAATTCCAACTGACTGCCTCAACTTCCCTAGTCAATTCCTGTTGGATGTTTTGAGCACCTGATTTGATGATGTCCCTCCCTCCCTCTCTCCCTCCCTCCCTCCCACTTTGGTTTGCTATATGCTTAATAAATTCACTCATTCAGACCTGAAGTTTGGCTATGGTAGATCATTCTACCATATGGAACAAGTAGCTGTCAACTGCTTGTGTGGGAAAAGCTGGCTCGAACTTTGCCCTTGCTACTCTTGGTTCCTTCTTACCCCGAATGTGCTTGTCTGGAATTTCTCATGAAAATGATATTGATTTTTATTAGGCTAAGCTTCTTCCAAGGACTCTCTTACTCTTTCAAAAATATTGTGTCTCATGATCAACTGTGATTTACAAATGTAGAAGAGGTTGAAGATTAATTTCTTCCCAAATCTTTGATCCTGTCAGTTTAACTCAGCTGGAGTAAAGGGATGACTGATTTGAAATGTAATGAATAGCTAGCTAAATACACGCATATTTGCATTTGTGCAAAATATTTCAAGATGATAGTATTTTCATCTTTAGCTGTTCTGAGTATAGATAAAAGAAAGCAAAAGTAGAAATTTATGTTTAGAATAGCCTAAGAAGAGTTCGGTAGTGGGGTTTGCTGGCTCCCTACCTGTTTACCAGCTGTGTCCCTTCTGGCAACTCATACTTCGCTTCAATCTCTTTTATCATATGTGGGAAGAAAGAAACCTGTTCATACTAGCGTTGAGATTAGATTCGCTATAGGGATTAAATAGATCAATATATGGAAAGTTCTTAAAGAGTGCCTGATTCACAGTCAATATTGGATGAACCTGAGCTGGGGTGATGAATGCTATTCTTAATAACTGTGACTGAGATTGAAGAAATAGGATCCTTGAAGGTAGGGTTAAGCTGAGTTCACACTGGTCTAACATTCTCAGGTAGTCAAAGTTTACTGACTAATCTTTACTCAAATATCAGAGGACATTGGAGATTCTGGATATGGGCAGGCCTTCTGCTGTTCCATCCCCAGGGAATCACCAGAGGCTGAGATAGCCAAATGAGATCTCAGAGCAGGACAACACGGAGATGCTTACAGTACCCAGCCTATTCATCCTCAGTTCTACTAATGCCTTGAGAGGTCTACATCAAAGAGGACTCTCATCTTTAATATTCTATATATCTACTTACATATGATTTTTTGATAAATACTATATATTTTAGGAGATAGCACCTTTTTGAAGATTAATCACTCGCCAAGCATAAAATTTTTCTTCCTTTTAATTATAAAGGGCAGCCAAGTAGTTCTTGAGTTGCTGGGGAATATTTTATAGACCATGAAGTTAGAAAATACAGCGTGTGGCCTTATGTTTCCATTGACTTATTGGGTATTTCCAAGCACACATGAGGAAATCTGAAAGTTGGGTGTTTTGTACACACATGTCCTGTTAAAGTTTGTGGCAGTCTGTGGGGGAATCCCACCAAAATCATGTCTATCCATAGGCAACTTACCAGCTTAAATAACTGTGGGTTTGGATTTTATTGCCAACTTGTTATCTTAATAGTATTTCCAGACAGAGAAATAGCAGAAGGAAGGGTCTTTTATACTTCCCTGTATAAAAACAAATAGGTTCTTGAGCAGTTAATTGGAGAATGCGTAATTGCAGCTCATGCATGCTGATCTTAAAATGGGAACATTGAACATCTGGAAGATGAGTCTGGGTTAGGGCCCTGGCCTTTAAATTCATGAAATTGTGACCTTCAAGTGGCATAACCAAGTGGATTTATGTACACAGGCAAAAATGATGAGGGTGATATGAACTAGCTTGCAAAGCGAAACAGTTCAGGGCAGATACTCAGTCACAACAGAGCTAGGACGGTGACTGCCTTCTTTGGCCTAGAAATGAAGTCTATAAAAGAGAAGGTATTTGAACAATTTGTTCTTCAGTGAGAAACACAAACCTGGTCTCTGGAATGCACTACTGCACAGGATGTCAGCTTTAGAGGGTCTGTTTGGGGAAGGAATGATGAAGAACAATTTATAGTTACGGAGGCAGGGGAGTCATAGAACCAAGGAGTAGAGTTGTCCCTTCATACATGGCAGATATGCTCCAAGCACCCCCATGGATGCCAGAAGACAGGTCATACCTAACTATATAGATGACTGTTTTCCTATTCAGTCAATTATACTTATGATAAAATCTAATTTATAAGTTAGGCATAGTAAGAGATTAACAGTAATTTCTAATAAAACAGATCAATTATGACAATGTATTACAATAAAATTGATGGGAAAATTATCTCTTTCTCTTTCTCTTAAAACATCTTATTGGGATACATTCACCTTTCTTATAATGTGAGATGATGCAATGCTTCTCTGATGAGATGAAGTGAGATCAACGATCCAGGCATTGTGAGTAGCATTAGGCCGTTACATATAGGTACCTCAACACACTGTAATCCATGACAGTCAGTCTGATATCTTCAATGACTACCATGAGCAGGTAGCACATACAGTGTGGATACACTGGTCAAAAGATGATTTAGTTTCAGGTAAGATAGAATGGGGGTGCGGGTGAGAAATTTTATCATGATACTTAGGATGATGTGCAATTAAAAACTTATTTATTTCCATTACTTTCCATTTGATATTTTCAGATCCTGGTTAACCAAAGGTAACTGAAATAAAAAAAAATATTGCCCAACAGTATGGGGCAATACTGTTCAGCAAAACTTACAGAGTAATTATCGAGAGAGAATATTGTGCATTATCTTTTCGTCTCACTCTCTACCATGAAACAATTAGAATATATTTATATAAGGTGTGTAAATATGTCTCACCCTGCTCAATGTATTAGGGATGCTAATAAGACAGAGTACTTCCATTTATCTTCTCCAAAGCTATAAAAGAGAAGGCTCTCTTCCCCCCCTCCTTTTGTTGCTGTTATTATTGTTCCTTACTTGGGTTTAAGAATGCCTTCGAGAAAACTGTCTTTCTCTTTTGTAGTAGATTTTGTCTATAATTAGCTTTATGTAGTATAAGAATAAAATTTCAGGGTTCTTGAAATATTTTATCCTTTGTATAGAAAGAGAATTTCAATGTCTCTTAGTAGGATCCACTATACCTAGTCTAGCACCATTTTAATTTGTATAATTTAGATTACTCTAGAGAAGATGCAGCTTAAGCATATGGTCTAGAGGCAAGAGGAAATGGAGTGGGAAAGTAGAAGATGGTGTTGAAGGCTGAATATTTTTGATTACTTGGTCCACTGCAGTTCACTCACTCCTTGTGAGATGTAGAGGAGACAGGTGTGTGCACAGAGTGAGGCAATTCACAAATACTCCCCCATGAAATGGAAAATAAAAATAAGAAATCTTATTGTGAGAACTATGGTTCTTTAATGTTCAAATATTAACAGACATCTTTCTTTGCAGGACATTACTAATTATTTACTGATCAAACCCCATAACTCAGGAAGAAAACAGTGTTCAAGAAAAGCATTTAAATAGGGTTTGATTGACATGTGGCTTACTGAAGTCAGGGTAATAGTTAACTAATTAAAATAAATTTTTCATCTCAATATGTCTTTAAATTTGGGATCCCTTGGAAAAAATTCCAAAGTGCATTATAACTTTTCATAAGGGTGACACATGGTCCTATTTTTCCAAAGACTTTGATTTAATATTTGAATGCAGTGGTATTTGACTTTGTTAGTATAGACTATTTAAACTTAAAAAGAAAATACCTTAATTTGCTTATGCATAAGTCTATTAAAAAATTCTAGGGGCTCTTGTTATGTTTATTCTCTAGAACATAACCTATCTTTGAAGTGGTATATTAGTTTTTAAAAAGTCATTCCCAGGCTGAATAATTAGACTGCAAACAAAAGCTATTCTTAGAGTATGTTCCCCATAGACGGCTAGCCACATGGTGCTTTGATTCAAATAATATTCTTATAAAACTTTGTTATTGTTAGAGTTCTATATTCAGAATGGAGACTTTGGTTTTGATGATTATTCCATCCTGAAACAATTTCCCCCTTCCCAATTAAAGCAGAATTAAGAGCACATTTCTATCTGATGAAGTTTGGAAATATAGACCTCACTGTATTCATTTTGTCTCTTCATGGAGGGCTCAAAACAAAACAGAATCGATTGTCTAAAGTTTTTCCTCAAAGAGAAAGGTGGCTTTTGTTGTTTTGATCTTAGCCTGTTGTGCATTTTTATTGGGTATTAAATATAAAAACCATGGACTCATCTGGTTTTCTGTTCCATTCTCATCAATCACAGAATATTCTCAAACTAGATCAAAATGCCTAAGCCCAAATACCATTTCAAAATGAATTTATCATCACAGAAAATGGAAAGATTTCAAAGTGTAAGAAAACTATCCAATCAGTTGATGAATATGCCATACAGTGCTAAAAATAGATGCATGCACTTTAGATGACAGATGATAGGATATCGACACACAGTTCTCACCATTTTTGACCTCTTATTCTACCAGTGCAAGAGGCTGTTAGTTAATGCAACAGCTAGATAGTTATTGCTTCCACAGTATAAACCACGATGCCAAAAGAGCTCTTTTCCAAACATTTTAAAGCACATCAAGTTGTTTACATGTCTTCTTGAGATGATTTTCCTATAGCTTAGTGCCAATTTTTCTTTGGTTAAAAAAAAAAGAAAACAACTTCTTTCAATCAAGACAACTGTACTTAATTAAATTCCCCCCATACAGAGAATTATAGGAAAATTACAGTAGCTGATTTGAGTCCATCATCATTAAGTCAATGCAGAGTTCTAGAAAATGAATGCAAATTACAAATGTGGAGTTGTGTAATTAAACATCAAATAGTCCAGATAATAAAAATCATATATGAGTTGCCTCTCGGCTCCACTCAGGTCCTTTAAATACTGCCTTACCACTTGAGCACTGGTTCTTTCATCAGAGGAATGTCTATCCTTAAAGTTTGGAAATTTCAGCCCTTTCGGAGCACCTATCAGTTGTAAAAAGTAGTTGGCATCTTCCTCCAAGGTTTCAAACTTCCCTACAAAGTCATAACTGATCAAACACGGATAGCACAACTTGCTGACCTTTTCCCAGTGAATGTCCATTCCTACTGGACGGTGAACATCCAGCAAATAATGGACGAACTCTTTGAATTTGACTCCAGATCCATTATTTAAGTCTTCTGCACAGGCATTGGGACGATATTTCTTTATAATTGCCCTCCCAAACACTGGATGGTAGTAACTATTAGGATGTTCAAATTTGTCCCTAAAGGCTGACACTAATCTTTCCATGGGGTCACGAACAAACACAGCTTTCACGTAGGTGTTCAAGCGCATGTGTATTCCTTTTAAGTCAAAGCTATCTAATGTTTTCAGATGTTTCCCATAGTGCACGGCATCATGGGAGATGTTGTATGTAGAGGAAGCCAACCCATTTAAGACCATCAGAACCCTTTTCCAGTTGGAGCAGCCAGCCTTTGGTACTTCACAGTACAGGATCTTGTGTTTGTCTTCTACGTAGATCCTAGATACCACATGAAACAGTTGGGACTGGGGATGACTCACTCCACCATATTTCTTGCAAAACTCCTGAAGGAAGGACCTACGTTTCTCTTGTGTCTCATCTATTTTCTTCCATTTGTTGTCTTTGGCTAAACTTTTGTTCAAAGGATGAATGACCAATGGCCAGCTCATCTCATTGGACTTCTTAAAAGGAGTCTTAGCTTCTTGATGCCTTTCAATTGAGTTATCTGTTGATGATCCTGTGATCTTACCCAAAGCTTGATCCTCCACTTGTGACTGACTGGCCTTTGTTAAAACCCTAGTGGGTCTCCCGGAGTTGAGTAAATTTTCCTTTTTCTTCTTTAGATCCTCAGGCATGTGAAACTTGGATTTCTGTTGAAATAGGAAGAAGAGATGTTGGAAGCACATTCACAAGTATGTGGGCAGTAGATAAGAAACTTAGCATATTTGTTTTCAAATACGACTGAAGAGCGCATACTGAGCATAAGCAGGCAGAAACAATTTAGGAAGGCATGCTGAATATCATTTTGTGGTAAGATTCTTCACAGAAATGATATATGTAGTCTAGGGATGAGAGGGGCCTGGGATTTTTTTTTTTTGTCCTGATTTTGCCTGTAAAGCAATAAAATATAACTCAATGATTCTGTGAATTAATGATTCTTGAGCTATAAATGTCATATTTTCAAATAGTATTTCTGAAGGTAGATTAAAAACAGTATTTTTATTAAAAATAGTATTTTGCCTGAGACTGTTGTTTTGAGTGGATCTGTGTAATACATACCATAGTTAATATGAATAAATGACAGAAAAATTGTAGCAAGGTCTAACCCCAATGATCAAACCCAATGAATATTTCAGTTTTCTAAGCATTTACAAAAAGTGGTATATTTGGCCTCTTCAAAAATACTTTGCTATTCTAAATTCATTTATCACAATCATTTGAGAATTCTTGTCATGATATCATGCAATTTCATTCATATGTCAGATTCTCCATCTTCCCCAACTGAGAAAGGAGTAAAGAATCCAGAATGGGTCGAGCTGATGTCCTATTGTGTAAAATATCAAAAGTAGATTGAAATGTTTTTTTCTTGTCTGAGTCAGTTAACTTACATTCCACATAGTTGTCATTTGATTATTTCTTTCCTACACCTCTTGTATGAACTGGGAAAGAGAAGTCTTTGAAGTTGGGATTTACACAGGGTATTCTCAAAACAAAAATCACAAGGACATTGACTTCTATTCTGGGTAAGCTAAGGAGCTTTTGGGGTGGGGAGACTGAGAATGAACACAATATCGTTTAAACTTGGAAAAGACTGGTGATCAAAGTACAGGGTCTTCATTCAGCACATTACTGGAAAATTTAACAAGTAAATGTTGTACTGTGGGTATAGTACATGATGGCACCAGCATAGAGGTGGAAGAGGTGGGAAGTTCCCTACATTTGTCATTTGTATCCCCTGTGTCTAGAAAGGTCTATAGCTGATGGTAGTTGCCTTTAAATGTTGTGAGTGATGGAATTAGGTCTTCAAAGACAAAATTTTCTAGCTAATTGAGTGAAAGGGCTGAGGAATGAAACATTACATGCACTCTCCTGAAAGTGTTGCAGTCCTTCACCAGCTGAACTCAAGAGGGCCAAAAAGACTGTGTGAATAATCCCCAACTGCCATAAACCAACTGGTGTAGCCTCATTAAAAAATCACCCCAGATCCTCTATATTGTTAAACCACTTAGTTGAGGTCTCAACGCTAAAGCTATGTATGTGCAGTCTTTTCCAGAAATTTCTGGGATTCTTCAAAGCCCCATATCCTTCTTTGTTCTGATCAATAATTTATAGTCCATTATGTTGGCATCAATTATGTACAATGTTTCTGTAGGTTTCAAAGATCATAGAGTTACTGCTGGACATGTGTGGGAAATACTACACACGGGCCTGAAATAAGTTGCCATGATTTATTACAGTACTACATCCTCCAATACCACTTTAAATAAAAATGACCATTTTGGTGTTTCAGTAGTCACAGTAATATTACTTGATCTCTGCAATGTAATGGGTCTCAAGTTTCCTCAGTTGTCCGTTACTATCCATAATCTACTATATTGCAATTTGTGTGTCTATATGTGACCTAATTGGTTCTGTTCTTTGCTTCACAAATAAACTCAAACAAAACCAAAATCAGCCTTCTGCTGTCCCCTCTGGATCTGTTCTATGGTCATCAAGTTCCCCTTCCATCTCCATGAACTTCAAGAATGTTTTTTTTTTTTTTTTTTCATGATTTTCTCAAAATAGTACTCTGCTTGCTTTGCTCTTTGTTAAGTAAATGAAACTTCATTTTCTGGAACCATGTGTCCCTCAGTTCAGGAGGTAAGGAGCTATTCCACACCTACGTGTCCCTTGGCTCAGAAGGTAAGGAGCTGTTCCATGCTGTCTTGCTCTGATCCCAGGATAGTTCCAGGGAGACCTTTGCTTCCATGAAACACATGTTCTATGGATCTCTGTCTCTCCCTCCCACTGGACTCTACTTGGTGTCCTGAAGATTCTAGTTTCTAATTCAGATCTTGTATCTTTATCCCTATTCTTGGCATGACAGAAACTTAATAGAAGAGTTTTCCACATCCACCTTGGCGGTCAACAGGGCTTGACCCACCTCCATCAACTCCCTATTCAGCTCATTGTTATTTTCCATTGTGCCATCTTTGGGCGACCTTTGCTAGTAACCAAAATAAAGGACACGTTCTGAAGACTTGCTCTCCTATGCAGGGAGAATGCTCTATGGTGGACTTGAATGTTTTAGAAGAAGAGATAGACCTCAAATGTAAGATTGAGTGTCACATCTGTCTCTGGGTGGAATACATAACACTATTCAGACTTCTAGCAGACAGAACCACTGGCTCTTCATCATTCAGCTCTCCGCCAGAAAGTTACCTGTGTTGTGAGGCTTCTTCTGGCCACCCTTTCTAAGCCATGTTCCTTATGATCCTCTCTGTACTCTACTGATTTTTCTCTCTGTACTGATGGCCACGGAAAGCACAGTGTGGAGGTGCATAGCATGACTCGCTTGCTAATTTAGATTGGTTCAAAGTCACTTGGAGTTGCTTTAGACCCTGAGTAGGGATTGTCAGCATGTGAGTTGTAGGCCTCACTGTGGACACAGTGAATCAGTCTCCGAGGATGTGGCTCCCCAGTGTAGTTAAAACAACTTCTCCTGGTGTTCTAGAGGCAGTGGTGGCATTTGGTGACCACACAACTTCAGTAACAAAGGAAATTAAGAAAATGAAAGATAAGTTCTGAAGACTTGCTCTCCTATGGTGGACTTGATTGTTTTAGAAGAGGAGATAGACCTCAAATGTAAGACTGAGCATCACATCTCTTCCTGAGTGGAATATATAAAATGTTTTCCCTTTATCCACTTCCCTCCGATGGATGTTTATGTTCCCTAAGCAGCTTTTATACAAAGGAGATAACAGCATGAAGAAAAGCCTCACCACATGTAATGAGTAGGGAGGTCTTCAGATTCTTGGTACTTTTTCTCTCCTTCCTAGTCAAGGTTTCCTCTACTGATCAATTTGAGATACAGGAAAAGGGGTCATTCTCTAAAGCACCCCATGGGCTCTCTTGTGAGGCTTCCAGATCTTTTCCTAGAATTCCTCACATCATTATCACTCATCCTAATAAAGTTCATACCAGGATGTGGTACCTTCCTCCCTCCCCATTCTACCTAACTCCAATTCAAAGCTTTTGAGGAGTGAGGAGTTTGGACTACTAATATTAAAGTTAATGACACGCTAGAATTGGAGTTTATACCAATGAATACCCAATACCTTCATTCTAACAACGCTAACAGTAACAGGAATGAAAAGAGAGTGAAATCTTGTCTGCATTTTCTTGGGGCTTGTCCTTTGATTAGCTTGGGGCGAACACTGGCAAAGTCAAACACGACTCCTCCTGAGTTCTTTTCTATTCCTGAGCACCCAGTCACAAAATCTGAGTCTCTTTAATAATCAAGAGTAAAGCAGCTGTTTCATGTTTTATAATGCCTGTGTCTTTCATCTTTTCAAATTTATTTTCCTTTTTTACATGTCCATAAATAATATGATTTACTTTGTAGCCTGATAATTTATTACCTCTTAGTTGAGTATTCTTCAGTATCTTACTAATTAGTGTTCTCTAAACACATTGCTTTTCACTCTTTGACATTTTAGACTGGCTCTACTCGACACAAACTGGAGTCCTGACTCCTGTGCTGGCATCCGTAGACTGCCTTGGCTGGGACTTCTCACTGCCTTTAACATCCATCTTCCATCCTTGCATTTTCTATCTCCCTTCCCTCCATCCTCACCCTCTTTTTCTAGATTAACATCACAACGCTGGTTTCTTCATGGAAATCACCCAATGTCATTAAAAGATGTCATTATCAACTAGTCTATACCACCTGTGAAGAATATAATTTTATTGCACCTTATGTTTATTATTTGATATTTTTCATTGCAGAAACTGTTTAATCACAAATTAGTTGTAAGCTATGGCTATAGTTTCTCATAAATATCTTTAATAAGTGGACACTGCAAAATTAGTTGAAAGACATATGACTACAGATCAAAAGAACAAGTATTCAAATAAATGGTAAAAACTGTGGAATATTCATTAACTCCACAGCAAATTTACAAACTTCAATCTTCATTTTTATTTTAGGGTCTCAAAATCGAGTATACCTCCCCTGAGATTTTTTTCTTCAATCTTCAACATCAAACTGAATTACTTTTCTTTTTTTCAACTAGTCATTGGGAGCCTTTTACCTACCAGGTGTGTGCTAAATGCTAAGAGTGAAATGGATGAAATTTGTGGCTCTTTGAGGAAGCCAAAGTTTAATTAGGTTGAAAAATAAGGTGTTTAAGAAAACATGTGATAAGTGCATAATGAAAAGATGCATCAGACATTTGGGTTAACAGAGAAAATAGTACTTTATGTCTCTGAAGAGATTTTGGGTCCAAATTGCAAAGTTGATGATGTGTCAAATGAATATAAGATGATGTCTGAGAAGCCAGCAGATGAGGAGGCCAGTGCAGGGAGGGGCTCTACACTGAGAGTCCACAGGACCAGATTAAATGAGAGGAAGAAGTGGCCAGGGCTGGGAGTCACGCTAGGAGCACTTTAGCCTAAATAAAGGGCTGTGTTCATGTGTGTGTTTGTGTGAAGGTGCACATGTGAATGTGGGTATATTTGTGCACGGCACATCTTGCAGGTCAGAGGAAAACATTTGGTCTTGGTCCTTAGGTGCCTTCCATTGCTTATGTGAGACGGGGTCCCTCACTGACCTGGAGCTTTGCCAAGTAGGCCAGGCAAGCTGGTCCATGAACTTCCAGGGATCTGCCTGCCTCTGCCTCCTACCTCACCATCACTGGGAGTATGGGTATGAGCACTGCACCCAGCTTGTGTGTTTGTTCTGGGTCTCTAAACTCAGGGCTGCACAATTGAGATTTTCAATTAAGATAGTGTCATATTCTTGCCTATTGACTATTCTAGCAACATTAGAAGATGCAACTGGGGAAGGGAGGATCAGGTAGAAAAGGATTAAGATTATTTGCCAGGATTTCTTTGTAGAGGAATTAAGACAATGAATTAATAATGGAAAAAAATGAAATTACTTGGAAAAACTTAGGAAACTGACCAGATTGGAGGAGCAAGGGCGAAAGAACTATAAAGATGACTTCCAGTCCCCCAAAGAGGAACCGCTTGTAGTAGGCATTAGGGCAGGATGAGTTCCTACTGCCTTTGTTCTCAGACCTCCTGGATTTGAGGCTTCTCTGAAGGAGCTGGAGGAAAGCATGAGGACTTGAAAGCTGGATATGAGGCTTGAGCTACTGGCTTCTGGAAGTATTAGCTGAATTTGTAGGTGCTAAAGGCACGATAAGAAGGCAGTAGTTATGATTACTATATCTGCCATTTACAGAGTGCCTGACCCTCAATACACACTATGGCATATAATCTTAATATCCATTTTGCAGGTGAAGAACTAGAATAAAAACTCTGAACTCATTCAAGCGCACAATTTAGGAGAAAGGGAAAATTAATGAGCCTGCTTTGTTTTTCCTAGTAATTAGTGTACCTTACACAGGAGAGGGGGACTTAGGGCTGCCTTGGAAGATAATTCCACATGGAAAAAGTGAATGGAGAGGAGAGCCTGGGAACTGAGCTACAAATAATTGGACTGTCATACAAATAAATGTTCTGTTTTCTGGCTTTTTTCTTCAAGGAAGTCAGGAGTCTCTTCTTTCTTGAACAAAAAGAGTCAGGTGCCAAGAGGATTCCAGTCTGTATGGTGGGGGGGTACAGGAAGAAGTGTGGATTACACTAAAACCCCAGACACCCTCTTGCAAGATTTGAACCCCAAAGGCTGGAATATAACAATCAATTGTTAAAATTGAACACACTGGATTTCTAGTTTCTTGTAAGGGTAGGTGTTCTGCAGAGAGCAGAGCACGGCCACCGTCTTGCAAGATTTGAACCCCAAAGGCTGGAATATAACAATCAATTATTAAAATTGAACACACTGGGATTTCTAGTTTCTTGTAAGGGTAGGTGTTCTGCAGAGAGCAGAGCACGGCACCTTGCTTGTTGCCGTGGATGGGCCTCATATATTTCCTGGGACTCAGTTTATCTAATAAGTGGGAATAATATAACTACCTCCCAAGTGGAGAGCATTAAATGTGTTAATATAAAAATTCTTACAATAAAGTGTCTGGCATACAGTGATAGTGTTATGACAATCTTTTTTTTTCTTTTTCTTTTTTGGTCTTTTTGAGACAGGGTCTCCCTATAGCTCCAGCTGCCTGGAATTCGCTCTGTAGACCAGGCTGGCCTCAAACTCACAGAGATCCGTCTACCTCTGCCTCCTAATTGCTGGGATTAAAGGCATGCACCACCACGCAATCTTTTTAAAATTTTATTATTTTTATTTTTTGTGTATGAGCCAATTGCCTGCATATGTGTATGTACATCTGTGTCATGCAGTGCTGACAGAGGTCAGAGGAGAGCATTGGATTCCCTGGAACTGGAGTTATGGACAATTGTTTGCTGCCATGTGGGTGCTGGGAACCAAACCCTGGTCTTCTAGAAGAGCAGCCAGTGCTCTTAACCGATGTGCCACCTCTCCAGTCCAATGACAATCTCTAAAGAGTGATTCATTTGCTTTTTACTAAAAAATATTGCCTTTATTTATTTAAATTTTTGTGTTGCATGTACACATGGCTGTGCAGATGTGCACACAGAGGCCCGAGGATGATGTCGATTGTCCTGCTTCACCGTTTTCTACCTTATTCCTTAGAGGCAGGACATTTTACTGAACCTGGTGGCCAGAAAGCCATGGCAATTCTTTGGTCCCTGTCCCTCATGGCTCTGGGATTACAATGTGTGTGGCCATGCCCGGGTTTTCACACAGCAGCTGGTGTTTGAACTCAGGTCCTCATGCTTGCGCAGTAAGTGCTCGGCCACCTGCCCAGCCCTTGCTTACTTTTATTTGTGTCTTTCATGCTGATTACAAGTTTGTGTTGATAGAACCATTCTATGAGTATTCTAGACACTGTAGAATGGGTATGTTGAAGAGAAGGGCTTGATGGGCAGTGACTAGATCTGACAATGAGACTATTAGGAACTATATGGCAACTTTCTCCCTTTCATAGCATTTAATTAATTTTGTTATATTACTTTTAATAATGTATATTTTGTGATTCATCTTGAATGTAGACATGGGTATGATTACAGTTCTTCATAGCAGTAAGAAGACTTACTTGCCAATGTTTGTTAATAAGGCTGCATCCCTCATTAACAGACAGGATTAGGTGGGATGCATGGAAGCCAGTTCTTCCCAGGGATACAGAGCAGAGGGCCTTGTCCCCTTATGCAAAACTGCTTCTCTCTCTTATGTCTTGATCTCGGGCCTCCCGAAGTCGAGGGTATGATTACAAGAGAGGTGAAATCTGACTTGATTTCTAGCAGACACTAGGGATAATTGGGAAGCATGTGTGCCTAGAGCCCTCATAACCAGAGCCATGTGCTCATCTTATGCTAAGCCATCCATTAAGCAAAGGTTTCCTGACTAGCCAGGAGCTAGGTGCTGGCCGGGTATTGGCAGTACAGACTTGGTTTTTGAGCAACCTTGACCCAGAAGAAGGGAGAGACATACAGAAAAGAAAAGAATTGCTTTAGGTATATCAGGAAATAGGACAGAGGAAAAGTACAATACTAGGAGACACTAAAGCAGGGGCATTTGGGCAGGCAAGAGAGCTCAGTGGGTAAGAGCACATGCCGCCAAGCCTGAGTTTAATCCATGGGACCAACATGATGGAAGAAAGAACTACTTGTGCAAAGTGCTCTCTGACTTCCACATGCTTGCCATGGTATGTACACACACATACACACACACACACACACACACACACACACACACACACAGATAAATTGCTACAAAGTATAAAAAGGGCAGTTAATCTTAGTTTGGAGACAAGACAAGGGTTCTGGCAGAATGTGTGTGCCATACAAAATCATTTCTATTTCCTGTGTCCTAACTTATTTCCTCTCTTGAGCAGTCTCTGTTTTGTTTACCTAGCTAAAAGCATAGCACAAGGACTAGCCGATTTAACTACTATATGAATCCAAATATGAGACAGAGGTCTGCAAATACCCTTTTTATAGACGAAGGACCTGAGGCTTGGGGAATTTAAGTAGTTCACTTGAATGAACACACCTACTGCTGGAGCTGTGCCTCAAACCCACTTCAGCTGTATATGGCTTGTTTCAGCTTACCACAAACCAAGCTATGTATTATTTGTTTCATGTCCATTAAATGAACTATGTAAAGAAAGCATGGAGCACATACAAAAGTTGGGAATGGGGACTGCCAAGTCAGGCAGAAGCAGTGTGTCTCTGTTGTGTTGTTTTTTTTAACTGGTAACCATGATATATATATATA
>NW_008350388.1:4030294-4034982 GCF_000622305.1 Nannospalax galili
AACTTCAGGTTCCTTGTGTGTAAAATGTAGATGGCAAGCATCTACCTTCCTGGGTAGTTGGGTTACAGGAAATGAACATAGAAATTGGTTAATATAAAGTATGTTCTCTATAAATGTTACATAGTTTTATTGATTTGGTCAATGGATATTTACTCATTGAGCAACCTCTTTGTGACAAGCACTTTCAAGGTAAACATCAGCTTTTGTTTCCTGTGCTGTTTCATTTCTCCTTCTTTTTCCTTCCATCATGTGCCCCTTGTAGGAAAGTTCAGAGTAAATAATAACTGTTCATTGGAGAGGGAGGGGAGAAAAGAGGTAGTGAAGACAACTGGGGCCAGAGAAGGAAAGGAAAAAGAGCAACTGGAGAGCAGACAAAGGCAAGGGAGACACGGAGGAGGAGAAAGACTGCTGGACGCTTGCTAGAGGGTAAAATAGAGGTAAGATACACATGCTACAATTTTTTTTCCAGATAATGAGGATCAGGGAACACAAGAATATATTGACTGCAAATAATATACAGACTATAAATAATAAAGTCAGTGACTTCAGGCTCCCTGTAGAACCCATTACAAAGACGGAGAGTTTGTCAAAAGCATAAACTTTAGAACATGAGTGAGTGGTAGGGGAGGTCAAAGCAGGTTCTAGACTCTCTTCTCCTTCCTTGTAATGATGTCAGAAGTTCCACAACATTCTGGGAAACACGTGCAGCCACGCTTTCATATTGAGTCAAGTTAAGGTGGAAGAGAATTGGTCCTACGGAGAAAAACAGGGGGAAGCCAGAGTGAGGGAAGCTGAATGAAATTAGGACAGGAGGAGGAACATGAAGGTGAACCCGAGGAAAGTACGTGGGAAGTTTTGACTCATGAAAAGTGCTAGACCATTTAGATGTGGTTGAATTCTGATAGGAAACAGACCAGCGGTATAACTAGAAAGAAGTTGTTACTGTTATGAGATTCACCCCTTAACTTGTTTTCTAGGTAATTTATTGCTACCATATAAACATGCTATTGGTCTTTGTATGTTGATTTTGTAACCTACATTTTTGTTTTTTGTTTGTCTATTCCAATATTTTGCTTGGTGGAATCTTTGGAGATTTTTATATATAACATTAAGTCATATTGGTATCTTTTGCAACATTTATAGTTCTACTTCTTAAACAGTTTTGTAATTACATTTATATTTTAAGTAGTCTTGGGCTGGTGAGATAGCTCAGTAGTACTTGCCACCAAGCCTGTGTATCTGAATTCCATCTCTGGGACCCACATGTGGAGGAAGAGAACTGACTCTTCCATTTGACTTCTGACCTCCATATCCCTGCTGTGGCACAGACTCCCCATGCTATATCTACATAAATAAATATTTATTATTATTTTTAAAAATTTCAAGTGTATGAGTGTATTGCCTGCATGTACGTAAGTGCACCCATGTTGTGTAATGCCTATGGAGGTCAGAAGAGGGTGTTGGATCCCTTGGAACTGAAGCTACAGATGGTTGTTAGCCACCATGTGGGTGCTGGGAACCAAATCTGAGTCCTCTGCAAGAGCAGCCAGTGCTCTTAACCACTGAGCCATGTCTCTAGCCTCCACATAAACAAATACATAAATAAATACATAAATAAAATAAAATTAAAAAGAAGACACTCTTGAATTACTAGCCCTCTCCAAGCTACAGTCTTCAAACATTTAAGTTGATTAAACACACTACTGTTGTTTCTCTAGGAAGATTCTTCAAGTTGATCCATCAAACTATTTTCTATGATTCTTAGATGCAAGGATTGAAATGATGAATTTATTGGCCAATCTTTTCCATTTTGGATTGAATTCGGATCTGTCTTTTTTTTTCTCTTGCAGCAAAAACAGTTTAAAATATGGGACCTGGGCTGTAACACAATGTGAACACCACAGGTTAGCTTGTATTGGAACAGGACAGGGCTTTTCTTTGGTTTGGCAAGACCATCAGAAGGGGAAAGAAAAGACATGACCTTAACGTACATAAGTAGAGAGCAATCTTCCTGCCAGGTTTAACATGCTTTTTGTAGATTTCTCATGCTATCTTCTAGCCAACCTTTGCAGGGAAAACGAAGCTGCTCTTTTGTTTTAATTACACATGTATAAAGATGGACTTATGTAACCATTGGCCCAAGGTTGCTCTATAATCCAATAAGAAGCCAGAGATCCAGTCCGGCTCTCTCATTCCTACCCAGGGGACTCCACTTAGCAGACCACGAAGCTGCAACTTGATAAAGTGAAATATATTCAAAACATTTGGCCTCCTTATTTTATGTCCTAGGTTGTATATATCAAATGCAGTTGGGGATGAAAAGTTCAGTCAGTCATACTTGGTGTGAGAGGTGCAGAATAAGTGAATATTTGACTGCTAGGATTTTAACGCTTCATTGGTGTTTTAGACATCTAATCCATTTGGGAAATAGCTCTTCATTATCTCCAGGTGTTTCATTTCTTTAACATTGGTATTAGGCGGTTAGCGTCTCTTTTTTCTGCATTGAAAAATGAATGCTAACACTAGTGAGTGGATCTGAGAGGACTGGGTGGGGGATGGAGAGGACAACCTGGCTCCAACACCTGGTTCCAGAGAGTGGACCTGCCAGTGAGAGTTTGTACCCTTGTTTTCAGGGGTTTGGTGAGGAGCAAAGAACCAGATGCCCTGCTTTGTGATACCTAAGTTTAAAGTTCTGTTTGGGGATGAGACATCATAGATACAGATTTATAATTAAAAGATTGGAATGGGCTGGTGAGGTAGCTCAGACCTGAATTTGATCCCTGGAATCTACAATGGAAGTAAAGTCGTCTTCTGATGCACACATGCACTGTGGTACATGCACACCTGCACTCACATACACCATACACATACCACATACCCCCCCCAAATATACACACATATGCATACAAAGAATACATGCACACAAAGTAATGAAAAAATATCACAGGTCAGGCAGATGAACCCATGAGATGACACTAGAATTGGAGTGTTCCAGAGGACTAGGGAGGGACACAGGTAAAGGTCAGCCAGATAAGAGGGAATTAGGGGACTGGAGATATGGCTCAGCAGTTAAGAGCACTGGCTGTTCTTGTAGAAGACCTGAGTTCAATATCCCTAGCCCCCACGTGGCAGCTAACAACCATCTATAACTCCAGTTCCAGGTGAATCCAACACCCTCTTCTGACTTCTTTGGGCATTGCATGACATGGGTGCACTTACACACATGTAGGCAATATACTCATACATAAAATAAAAATAATGAATAAAAAAACCAAAAGAGAGGATTAGGGTGTTCCCACAGGTCAAAGACTAACAATGCACAAGAGAAGAAAACTGTTACAGGGTCATGAACATAGTGGTTGAACTGATCAGTCAGGTTTGAAGACCAGTGACCTTTGGTTCTGACCCACAAGGTCCTCCACCTGTTAGCTAGAAGATTTTAAGACCGAGTCTTCATTTGTGTTTGCCTAAAAGCAAGGCACACGTCAAAGACTGTATACAAGTAGTTAATTTAGAGTCAGTTCCCGGAATTCCTGGTAGGAGCGTGGGCATATTAGACAGGGAAGGGCACGCAGAGGACACAGGGTGAATTGTAAAGCATGTTAGCACAGTGGTAACAGGAACTGAAGCCTATCAGGAACTCTCAGAGCCAACACAGGACACATGCCCCAGGGTTACTCCAACAAATCCCGTCAACCATGCTTGAAGGATTCTGGGAGGAAAGGTCTGGCAACTCCAGCTGTTTGGCAGCCATGCAGGGCAGATGCATCCAGACAGAGCTGCATATGTGGGTAGTTGCTGACATTTGGACACAGTGCAAGGAAACATTATTAAATGAAAGAGCATGGGTGGGAAGGTAGAGACAGCAATTAGAGAGTCAGCGAACATTCCTGACTCGGTAACTATTCTTGGGTATGTTGGAATGGGACCCAGTACTACAGACACTCTGTCTTACCATAAGTAAAGTATTCTAATTAAGACCTACCATGGCCACTTTCCCTTTGGAAGGCCTGTGGTATGTTTGTGCCCATACATATAAAATAAAGCCAAAAAGAGAAACATCTTGCAACAGGGTAGACTGTAGTGCTGTTGAGTTAATTATGGAGTTATTGATCTGTAAGAATTCCTTCGTCAGAAAAGTCCTAGCACCAACCTAACACCAAGAGGCTACATGGACCATGGACCAGAGGCTATGCTAAAATCACACCCTTCTGATTCTGATACTCTAATGACAGCAAAACAAACCTTTTTGAAAATCAATTAGATGATCTCAGTCATAAATTACACATTACCATGTTTGACACATAGAATTCTCCAGTATGTCATTGTGTCCTGGAGCTGTGCCTTTCCACTCTGGTCCCCTCTCGCCTGAGGAACCACAGTATCTGTCACGCTGCCTTCTCAGCTTCAGATTGAAATGACTGAGGCAATAGTCTCTGTGCACATAACCAGTCTTAGAGGTAGATACAAATCAATTAACAGTGAGTGGTATTTGACCTAAGGATGGTTAGTCATAGATCATTGGCAACTGGGGAGGGGGACTCTGAGGAAGACATTGCCCGGATGGGTGGAGAGTAAGTAGCTAAATTAATTAGTGCATCTTCCCTGTGGGCTATAGCCTGGAAAATAAGTTGAGGTATGGTCAGTTAGAGAGAGAGAGAGAGAGAGAGAGAGAGAGAGAGAGAGAG
>NW_008350388.1:4035004-4043958 GCF_000622305.1 Nannospalax galili
GAGAATAGATGAATTAAGAAAACAGTGAGAGCTGGGTTGTATCATGAGAATGTTAACAGGAAACTGCATGCACTAGATCCCCATATCACCTACTAGTCTAGGGTGACTTGAGCTGTGGGACAGCAGTGCCAGGCGTGAGAGTGGCAGGCCACTGCAGGAATGCATTCTATTGGTCTTGCTTGGTTAAGTCCCTGCTAGCCTCAGATCAGATTCTCCCGCATCAGCACCTTTGAGTGACACACATGCCCCTCTGGCTGATGTCCTTCCTGAATATTTGACGACTCAGCTTTACTCAAGGCGACCTCCTCAACCCTCAGTAGATGGCAGGTAGCTCTCGCTCTTGTATTGCTGTGGGTCCCCTTGCTCTGAGCCAGGGAGAATGCTGCAGATGGCACTAGATCCTGCCATGGGGATCCAAAGGTCATGCTGCGAGGGCTTATTTCCAGGATTTCAGTCTGAGAGTCATGCCAGGGGAAGAATATAAGATGTAAACAAGCAGCAAGGCAAGCTAGAGAACTGAGGGAGGAGTAGAGGACAGTGTCATGTGACGGTCAGAGGGCATTGAAGTCTAATGACAGTAGTGATCAAATGGGTGCTCGCAAGGGCACATCTAGCATGAATTCGGATGTTTATCAATTTTATTTTAATACTATTATTCCATTAATTCTAAGTTCTAACAGCTCTAAAGAGTTTCCATAATGGATTATACCGTGGAGCAAGTGCACTTGATGCAAGGTGTTCCTGCATCAAGAAGTGACCACAGTCTTCCTTTGTTCCTTCTTTCTTTGCAAGGACAGGTCTGAGCTGTGCCAGTCCTGGCTTCTTGGCCTCCAGGCAAGAGTCTTCAGAGTCTGCACAGTGTCCTTCTCTAGAGACACTGCAAGATGAGCTCCTTAAGGCCTGGAGGGATGTCAGAGGGGAGCCTGGCACCGCCAGCCCAGGCTCAGGAACTGCAGTGTGCAGCTGGTGGAGGGGAGGGCGCCTGGGCATGTGAGCTTTGCTGCTACTTCCTTTTGGCAGAGATCTAGTCTCAGAGAGTAGCTATCACTGCTTCTTTCCCCGAGTCCACTGGCTCCTTGAAGGCTAACTAAGCAATACCCTTAGCCAATAGCTTCATCAGCTGTCAAAGAGGCAGGCCACTGGCAGGGGTGGGGACTGACACCACAATTAGCTTTTGTATCATGTCACTGATGGGGGTTGGAGAGGTTGCTCAGTGGTTAGGAGCACTTGTTCATTTAGAGAACCAGAGTTCAGTTTCTAGCACCCACATGACAGTTAACAACGTTCATCTGTAACTCAAGTTCTAGGGGATCCAATGCCCTCTTCTGGACTTCCTGGGCAGTACATTTGGTGTACTTACATGCAGGCAAGACACTCGTACACATAAAATAAAAATAAATAAAATACTTTTTTAAAAAAGACATGAGTGGTCAGGATTCTACCTAGAGACACATCATAAAGCAAGAAAGCCAATTTTTGAGCATCCCTGCAGACATGGCTTCATCCCAGCTCTTCACCACAGTGCTGTCATTTGCTCTTTTGGAAAAGCAAACACATCTTAGCTTCCCTTGCTTGGGAAGACTATAACAGCTTATCAACTCCATCTTCTCCCCACATAGGAAAACAAATTGTCCACAGCAGAGGGAAGGGGCTTCATTCAGCAGTTTTCTGAGGCCATCCCACAACCGTGGGCCACTAGTAACCACTTGGTTTGTAGCCAACACTGCAACAAGATGAAAGCAGATGGATTTGAGCACCATTCATTCTTTTGTAAAAACAAAAGACTTGCGTTTCTGGATCAGCTGCCTAGGACAATGGGAAGAACCTTGTGTCTCCCCTGTCACTCCTGACCCACTGCAGAGACTCCTGGGTCCAGAGCCTGCTTGCTCCTGGGGGAAGAAGGAGTGCGTTCTAAGCAGCACTCATAGTTTTCCCTCCTCCTTTCCTGTCAGGGCTCGGTGCTCCTTTAGTTAAAGGAATGTTCTGTATGCAATGACGGCTGCCAGGAGAGGATGTGGGGTGAGATGGGTTCTGCATAGATGTTGACAGAACCAGGGTGAAGATATAGCGTGTACAGGTACTGCTCGTTTACTCCTCAGTCCAGCTCTGGTTGCTGTTTAGGGTCCTATCTCCAGTGACCTTGCTTGGTGTCTTACAGAAACTTTTAGAGCTGAAACTGAAATCCATGCTTGTCTGGCTCCCAAACCATGAGCTTCCTACTGTTTAACAAACATGCTTGCTCCTTAACGACCCATATCTGTAACTTCAAGAGTGTTTCCCTGGTATTAGATTCAAGTGAATACTATATTTCATGCTGAACTATCTTGAGATGGTCAAACGTGCCCAAGTCAAGTTCACATATATGGACAGTTCACATCACCCAGCTTTTGGTTGCCTGTCCTACAGTTACTCATGTTGGTACCATGTAGCTGTTTGTGTTGGATGGAATCATTTCCTCCTGGAGAGGAGAGGAAAGCTCATAAGACTCAGAGATTCAAGAAACATACTAGACTCAAAAGAAGGCCCCCTTCCTGGGGTTATATAAGTGGTAAATAATTGCTGTGGGAAAGGAGACTCTTCTGAGGAGCTGACTGCAAGTTGCACAGGGAACTCTAGCTGTTCCGGAAACTTCACCCATCTTGGAGTGGGCTTTTTGGTGATGTTGCTGCCTGACTCTGTCATGCTTCTGTATGTAATCCCAGTAACATGGGTCACTAAGCTGGATTTCTATGGAATCCTTTCATTGATCTGCCATTGGTTGATTTTCTCCCTTAGCTGCTTGCATGTTGTCCTCTGAAACTATGAGAGCTCATCTTCAGGGAAGTGGCTTCCAGGTCAGTTCCAGCTCCATTGCTCCAAGTCCTGTGTTTGAAGTGTGTCCTGCCTTCAGCAATAGTTTTACCTTCAAGATCTTGGAGGTAATCAAGGGCTGTGGCAATAGCCTGAGTAATTTTGGGAGTCTCTTAGATGACCCCGACCAACAACTAAGGGAGGTCTCTCCTGTCTGGCACTGTGTTTCTTGTTATATAGCCTTCAGCTGTACACATGGACACATGTACAGATACTGTTATGTGTATTCTTCAGTAGGTTTTAAAACTAATACATTTCCCTCTGGCTTTTCACACCACCTAATCTCTCTTCTCTCCCTGTCTTACCTCCCCCCTCCCAAGACTCATTTTTAACAAAGTCTAGTTTGCATATTACAGGTAACTTCATGGATGGTCAGAAAGATAGAAACCGAACTTTTCATGTGCTATGTTTTGGTTGATTTCTCTGGGAGTTTATTCCTCTATTTTTAATCTTAAATTTTTTTATTGATTAGTTTTGTTGTTTGACAATTTCATGCAAGCATATGATGTATTGATTACTATTCCTTCTCTCCCTCTGCATCCTGGTGGACCTCCCCATGCCTACCTGTGCCTCTCCCAAGTTCATGACTTCTAGTTTTGCTTGTGACCCATTTACTTTAACCAGAGCCTTCTGTGCCATCATTGGATGGAAGTGTCCACTGGAGCCTGGTGGGGCATTGCTGGGTACATACCTCAAAGAAATTTCTCCCTGAATCTATCAGTAGCAAATTGTTCAGCAGTGAGGGTAGCCACATCTGCGGAGGCACACATTACTTCGCAGAAGCAACTTATGCATCCACAGGTCTGTGATTTCATGATTTCGATGACTTTGTCTTGCTGAGAAGATGGAATTTCTTCTCCCCATCCCCTGGCTCTTACAATCTTCTGGCCCTCTTCTGCAGTCTTTCCTCGGCCTCAGCACTCACTGTGGCTCTATGGTTCCTCAGAATGTTGCTCCAAGGCCACTGGTTTCTTTCTCTTACCCACCCTCATCCAGACACTTTTCTCTCTGTGTCTTCTTTATTTCCATCTGTCAGCCCTGCATGATTTCCACCACAAGGAGGACGACCTTGGGGAATCTACATATGCACAGACCAATTTGCTGAAGAATCCCTGTGAGCCAAGCTGGCTGTGAGACCCACATTCACTCCTACTTCAGCCCAAGACCTTATGTAGTGGAAGGCCAGGAGCTCTGATGATCTGAGCGACAGTGTTACCCCGACCTGCTTTCCTCACGTTCACCATCTGACTCAGAGTGAGCACTTCCTACCAAATCCTTCTCAGTAGAATCAGCATCTGAATGATCAACTTGAATCAAGCTCTCAGTTTAAAATGTGGACAATGATGTTTATCTCAGGGTTGTAGAAAAATGGAGCACAATATTTGCCATGTGGTTTATTGTCATTAAAGTGGTTTTAACCACAAATTATGTATCTATTGCAACTCCTTCTACAGCATGCGGAGACCTCAGGCTAACTCATCTTAACTCATTTCCTGCCTATATTCAGAACCCAATCTCTATTCATTTTTCCTTAATATGTTCACCTGAACTATCAACGTTTCACTCGGACACTTTTTCTCCCCCTGTCTAGACATTTGTCTTAGCTGATAGAACTAATTAAACAATATGTTCATTCAAGAAGCATTTATGGAGCACCTACTATGTACACTATTGAGGCACTGACAGCAAAGATATAGAAGCTTTGACAAGACAGCTGTTCTCGGTGGTAGTGATGTTTATTTAGGTGCAGACAGATGAAAAGCAAGTTAATGAATAAATGAACAAGAGCATTTAGACAGTGAAAAGTGGATACATGCCCTGAATCACAGTGATATGATCAAGTGTGTCAGAAGGTGAGTAGGGAGCCAGCTGAGTTAAGAAGAAGCAGAAAATCATGCAGCAGGGCATTTTAGGCCTGAGCAACACATGGATTTGTACTGGGGATGAAGCTGAACAGGTGGACGGGGTGCGCAGGATGTTGTGGTTGGAACAGGAATGGCCCGATTGGATGAGATAAAATGAGAGAGAAGGCAAGACCACATCCTGAGCGAATATCGGGCCAGGGTAGACTACATTGGGTTTTTATGTGTATGTGCATGTGGTGTTCATGCATGTGTGCTCACATATGTGTGGGCATTGTATGTGAAGATGTACTTGTACATGTGTATGCATGTGCAGGCGGAGGCACCAAGCATCAGGTGTCGTTCTCCATCACTGTCCTCTTTATTTATTGAGGCAGTGTCTTTTAATTGAACCAGAGCTTGTGGATTGGCTAGTCTAGTTAGTCTGTCCTGGGGATCTACTGTCTTTACTTAGCAAGTGCTGGGCTTACAGGTGCCCCCCCCTCCACTCAGCTCTTACACGGGTCCTGGGGATTGGCACTCCAATTCTCATGTTTGTGTACCAAGTGCTTTATTCATTGAGAAATCTCCCCAGCCCAAGACTGTGTTTAACAGAGGTGAACTCTAAGTCACTGGAAGCTTTGACAGAGAATCATACTATGTGATTTCTACTTTTATGAACTTACTCTGATGATTGACCAAGTGTAAAATGGGCTTGTAGCAAGAACTGGAGAAGGATAAAATTAGAGCAGCCTGGAGATGGTTGGTTACTTGTGCCAGTGGAGTTGGAACAAAAAGGAAAAGAAAAGATATAGTTTGGAGGGGGCTGGAGGGATGGCTCAGTGGTTACAAGTACTTACTGCTCTTGCAGAGGACCAGAGTTCTGTTCCCAGCATCCACATAGCATCTAACAACCATCTGTAATTCCAGTTTCAGGGGATCTGGTGCCCTCTTCTGGCCTCCTTAGGAACTGTACACATATGGTACACTTACATGCACTCATACACATAAAATTTAAAAAAAAAAACTAAAAAAAACATTGAAAAGATATAGTTTGGAGAAAGTTTCATACTGATTCTGTGTTTAGTACTTCCTCATGTTTCTCTTTGTCTCAGAGCTGAATAATCTTGGTTTTCAAAGCCCTCCATGATTCTGCCCTGACACTGACTGTTTTTCATTGATTGTCAGTTTTTCCAAACTCCCACATTATCTGTACTGCCTAATTAATGAGAAAGAGTGGTAACATGCTCCCTGCTACTCTGCGCCACATGTCTGGTTTGTTAGGCTGGTCTGTTAAGATAGAAAAGCCCTTTGGAACAGGCCTGGTGCTTGTCCGTTCTTCCACACCCTCCTTAACATAGTTCTAAACACAAGGAATTGCAGAAATTGCTTATTGATTGATGGAAAACACACACCACTGGCATTTATCTCCCCAGTGTCTCCCATGTATGAAGGTGATTATCTGTCAATATTCATTGCATCATTAAACCAATGTGCAAGATATTGATCATCTCTGAGATAACCAGATGAGGCTTTATCGTAATCTCTTTCTATTTTGCTGAGATAATTTCACTTGCTTTGGAGTTTATGAGGACATAAGTGGCTCCCATCTGTTGATGAACATATTTGGAAGAATCATTTAGTCTCAAATGTGGAATACTTGAGGGGAAGTTAAATTGTAACTTTTATATTAAGTGTCATCTTAGTAACAGAATCAAAATTGGAAGCATGTGTTCAATTTCAGTCTTTCATTTTCAAAGCTTTAGGTCAGGCAAATAATTAATTTCATTTGTTTACAAAGTAGATTATGTCTAATAAAATCTATTTTGTTTATGGTCACATTTTGGTTAATCCATTGCTTTGGAAAATGGGAGAAATCGGATTGGCTAATCATTCAACATAGTAAATTGCATTATTTCACATCCACAGAACACTGGTCTAATTAAATTATCCAGTAATTGTATGATGAAAATATTCCCTGTTAATAGACTCTAGCAAGGCATTCCAGTGGTGAAATGGGGGAGAATCTTGTTTGTTCCATTTTTTGATGATTGACCCCAGAATGTAACATTACACCTCTGTGGATAATAACTTTTTTTCCACATTAAGGCTAATAAAAACAAGGTCCCTTCCATAGGATATTCTATGTACTCTGAATTTTCACCATTTATATTTTCCGTCCTTCTCAGACATGTGTTTTTTAAGTGCTACTTCTTGAAATAAAGCTCAAATTAAATTGGTTTTCTTTGTGCACTATAAAAGGGACAATTGTGGTCACTTTCCCTAGCGAGAGGGGAGTTAGAGGACCCTCAGGGGCATTTTGCCTCACTCTTGATATTCTGATGAACTGCAAGGAACCTTTCCTCATGAACATGCAGACATATACACATTCTGCACACTAGGGAAGTCCATGGATAGATACTTAGATGGAGGGTGTCTGCCATGAGGGACTAAGACCATATGGATAACAGAGATCCTAGAGGTTTCACCTGCTACCAATCATTAGTACCTCTCAAAAAATAACCTTCTGGGGCTGGAGAGACTGCTTACAACTGCCTGTAACTCCAGCTCTAGGGGATCTGATGATGCCCTCTTCTGGCCTCCATGGGCATCTGCAGGCATGTGGCACACACACACACACACACACACACACACACACACGCGCACACACACACACACACACACGTAAAAATAAATCTTAAAAACCTAAGACATTTGGGGACACAAATCAGACTCTATAGGCCATATTATATATATTATACACACATATATGTATATATATATGTGTATATATGAGAGTTCATTAAATTAGGCAGGAGCAGTGGGGGAGGTACAGAGAGGGGAGAGATTCTAAATGCCATCAAACTATATTGTATGAAAATTGAAAAACTTCAATTAGAATGTAAAAAATATCATTTTTATGTTATATGACCCCCACAGAATTTCAGAAGAGATCAGGTTTTTCACTTGATAAAAGTCAAAAGGACTCATTGGAGTCCTTCATTCAGTTCTCTTTCTCGTAAGAAGAAAGACTAGCCTGAGCATTACAGTTTAAAGTAGATGAAACCACTGAACTTTAGAATGTATGTTCAAACATGGTGTCAAATTGGCTCTGCAGCTCACTGGACTCTAACTCAACAAGGGAATGATTGAGATTCTATAGCGAGGTAGTGCTGAGTCAGTAAAGGTGAGAGTTCTATTAACTGTGCTCCTCGCTGACTAGTGTGGCAGTCAGGGCTCTGTTGCAACTTATTAAAAGGAAGCTATTTTCTCCATGTCAAAAGCATGGAGTCTCCCTTTGGCCCTGAGTGGGACAAATGTACCATTGTCTCCTCCTATAAGAATTTTTCAGCTGGGCCTGTCAAACCCGGGGACCATCCTTTGAAAGGCGGATTCACCTAAATCCCTGCTGAAGAGTTGGGAATAATTATCCCCTTAATGAGATAATGTTTATCTTTCCCAGAAGCCCCACCCTCAGTGCAGTCACTTGTAAAGCCACCACCTTGTGGCTCAGCCAAGCCTGCCTATTTTTTTTGAAGAACCCAGAAAATCATAGCTTCTCCTCTCTGTTTGCAGCTGCTTGTATGGCATGCGACCTCTCGCTATCCTACATGCCCAACTCAAAAGATTTAATCTCTCTCTCCATTTCCTTCCTCCTGACAGCTTCAGATATTTCCAGGATAAACCCTGTAAGACATAAAATTAAATGAGGTTTTACCCTTTAAAAAAGATCTCCATTTCATTATTAAAATACACAGTTTCATACAGAAAAATTCATTTTTAATGCAATTGACATTAAGATGTTTGCGCATGCATTTCTAATCTCTAAATATCTGATTATTACTAGTCACAGTTGGTTACTTTCTGAGTTCCTTGGCATCCAAACATGGATATAAAATCATCATGTAGATTTAAATGGTAATGTTTTTCACATCCATCAATTATTAAGGAGCAAGTTTTTATGCTTTGAAGAATTATTATTTTTTAAATTAAAAAATGTCACACACACACACACACACACACACACACACACAAATCAACAAATTTAAAAAAATGTATTATAGTTGAGGAGGAAGCATGGAAATTTACGTCATTAATTAGTAGAGTTGATAAACATTACCACTGAAATCTATCCGATGACTTTATAAATATACACAGGGGCCAAGGGTCCATGTGCAACTGATTATGACTAGTAATAATCAGATGCATACAGATTAGAGATGTATGCACCAACATCTCAGTGTTAATAGCGAAAACAAGGAG
>NW_008350388.1:4043987-4068716 GCF_000622305.1 Nannospalax galili
AATGGAGATCTTTTTTAAAGGTTAAAAACTCATTCAATTTTATGTCTTACAGGGCTTATACTGAGTTCAATATTGTATAACTATTACCTCAACTGTGAACCTAGAAACTTCACCCACTTGTGAAAGAGATGTACTCTTGCTCTGGAGTGTGTTACTGAATATGTTAAAGCTGTAGTAAAATGCTTCTAATCATGTAGTTATTAAAAATTTAAAAAATGATAAAAAATAATTCCTCAAAGCATAAAAATGTGCTCCTTAATTATTAGTAGATGTGAAAAACATTACCATTGAAATCTACCTGACAACTTTATATCCATGCTCAGATGCCAAGGAGCTTAGAAAGTAACCGGATGTTAGCATTTTAGGGATGAGAGTCATTTGCACTAGATGGCAAAGTAACCACTTCTCACTCTTTTCTAACAGATGTTATGTTTTCAGCATCAAGTTTCAGTATCCCATATTTTCTTGTGAGAGTATCTCCACAATAATACCATTACTGAGAACAGTGAAGAACTTCTAAGAGACGTTTTAGAAGTCAGATGCTTCTCTGGAAAATAAAAGCACACAAGAACATTTTATAGTGGGTGAGAATAAAAGTTTTCTGCTTCAAATTTTTACATCCAAGATATCTCTCTGTGCTCTGCTGAGAAAAATTGCCAGGGGGTAACACATAATCCCAATGCATACTTCCCCCTAGTTTTAAATCTCTTTTCAGGTGACAAATAATTCTTCTTTGACCGTATTCACATGACTTTTAAAAACTTATTTAATTAAAAAAGTAATTTACTGCTCAACAGGGACCCCGGAACAAGCGGATGTTCATCTTGATTGTTAAAACACTTTGAAAAAAAGGGATACTACATTATAAATCTCTGCATTCCAAGGTGGCATCACCAACTGCTTCAGTGTTGGGGATCAAATTGGGGTGCTGATGAGAGTGGTCATAAGTGGGATTACTTCATTCATAGTCCAACATGCAGAGGAGGTAGTTGTGTTGAGTAATGGTGGAGAGAAAGGGTTTCAGGATGACATAGACGAGGACTCAGATTTGAGCTCTGCTCTTGCCTGCTCTATCCTTTCAGATAGTGATGTGCAAAGCAACCCAGAACGGTAGCTGGGGCTTGAGTTGTAGAGTCGACTGACCTGACTCCATCTGGTGTGGTCACTTACCATGTTCCAGACCTTGGGCAGACTATTTAATCTCATTAAATATCAATCTCTACTTCATAGGGTTATTTGTTGTGAGGATTAAATGAGATAATTTTGCATACAATCCAGCATCATGTCTAAACACAGAAAGCTCATGAACATTTAATAATGCTAACTACTTTTCTTCTTGTTAATTTGGGTATCAGCATGGTGGAACCTGAGCAGTTGTTACCAGGCGTGTCCAGCCTGTGGCTGTGGGCAGCATGCAGTTGAAAATAGATGAGTCCAGCTCAATACAAAGCTATAAGCTTACTTAAAGCATTATGAGATTTTGTTTTTAGTAACTTGACTGTGGAGTTCAAGACTGATAACTGTGCAGATGACAATGTCATGTTGTAGGGTCAAGGTTGGACAAACTTCTATCAGCTATGCCTAGTTTCAAGCCTAATATTTTATCTTCATAAAATGGAATTTAAAATATTCATCCTCATGGGGTTTTTAGGACCAATGAATGAGATCTGGAGATTCGAGAGGCTAGTACGCTTGTGGGCTGAGATAGTTCAGAAGCACTTTGCAGCTTACCTGCATATTTGATTTGTGTTTATTCAACTACTATTTCACTCTTGGCTTTGATGCTTTTAGAACACTAGAGGACCCTTTGGTCACCCTGCCTCTTGGGCAGGCTCCATACCATTCCCAGATACCCTCACACAATAATGTAACTTTCCTGGCTTCCATTTAAGGATGGGAGGCTTTGCTATTTACGCTTAAGTACTTTCTAGGTCTCTAGGTATCTGATCTTTAATAAAGGCTGTCTTTTATAAATCTTCCTTTCAACCACCATAAGTGCCACTGGCTTTTGATCCATGAATGTCTCACTTTCAAACATTTGTAGAAGGACTCATAATTGGAAAGCTTAAAAAAAGTGCAGCTTCCAAGTCTAAAGGTAATCTTAAAAGACAGCTGGGAGAGGAGAGCCTTACCAGTTCCATTAGGGCTGAAGTTGTAAAGAGAAAGTATCTTTACATCAAACTGTAAGTGAGTGGCCATTTTTATAAGAACACTGCAAGGTAATACAATCCCACTTTAAACTTAGAAGTCATGAAGTTCTCACTGCTCTGAAAAGAAAGTGGGGACAGCAAGTTGTTTAACATCCTGCAGGCTATAGGAAACATGGCTATAAAAGCAAAATAAAGACATGGGTGTCCCTACCCTTGATTCTTTCCTTCCCCTGACTACGGGATCATTATTCACAGAGAGGGTGTGCAGCCTTGACCTGTCACTCTGTTGTTTCGGTTTAGATTTCTTACCTGGGAAGGGCTAAGGACAACACCTAGTTTCTGCCTTACAGGATCAGTGACATACAGGTTTGAACACAGCAGTGTACAGGAAGCAGGCCGCTCAAATTCAGCAGCAACTCAGACTACTAAGATTACATTTTAGTGAGTGGAAAAATTTACATTTGACCAGGATTTGGCTTGGTTCTTGCACTATGCAAGGCTTAAGAATGGATGTAGAGAGGTTGGAGAGATGGCTCAGTGGTTAAGAGCACCGATTAATCTTGCAGAGGTCCCAGGTTCAAGTCCCAGTACCACATGGCAGCTAACAACCACCATCTATAACTCCAGTTCCAGGGGATCTGATGCCTTCTTCTGACCTCCAAGGGCATTGCACAACACAGGTGTACTTGTACATATGCAGGCAATACACTCATACACATAAAATAAAAATAATAAAATATTTTTAAAAAGAATGGATATAGAGATGATTCAAACATGAGTTCTTCCCTTTGGAGTGATACTATCATACTGGATAGAAATAACTAAAATATAGAGTACAAAATGCAAATATCTGTAGCAAAGGGGCAGACACAATAAATTGGATTAGAGAAAGTGAGAAATCATTCATAGTTATGCGAGGAGGGAAAGCTTCATGAAGAGTTCGTAGTTGAGTTAGGTTATATATATTTTATGCATGCAGAGATGGGAGTTAGTGTGTCAATGGAATGATTTTATAAATAGCTTTATCTAGAAAAGTAGAATGGGAAATTTATCCAGGGAGGATGGGAGTAATCTTTCCCAAGGAGTACGGACTTAATATTAAAAGTTATCAATTTATCCTGTAGGCTAGAGATGAGTAGGTTTTTCAATCTTCACTTTTCAATAGAATCACAAGTTATTAAAATTACAAAGATGTAAGCAGGGTTGTTTCTAACCTTTGTGATGTCTAGAGCAATGGTGTGAATGAACTACACACACTGTTTGAATACTTCAGATTTTAAGGAATTTCTTCTGACACCTGGTCTGGAACTGGAGACTCCAGGGCTCCTCTTTCTTCTTGAAGGCCAGCCAGCCACTAGAGGCCCACGTGGTGACATGGACATTAAGAGAGAAGGCACAGAGGAAGGTGGAAATAGGCTGAGGTACCTGGGTGACAGCTGTGCCCACCCCAGTCAAGGATGCAAAATGTGTCAGTCTTCAGGGTAATGGGAGGGTAGCTTCTGCCTCATGCTTCCTTTCCTGACTCCAGATACCAGGAAGTACTAAGCCTCACTGTGCACAGGCCCTCATCTCACCCACCAGGGGAGAACTAGTGTGCTCCCATTTAGGGAATGTGGGGCAGATATGGAGACGCTAAGGCAGCTGCATTCCTGGTTTCCCAGGGTACTGGCTAGGATTTCTATTTGCCTGTTGACACGCACTCATTGACTAGAGATCCAATTTAGCTTCCATGTGTCTCTCATACTCTGGCTGTGCTCAGTTGGTATTTATTTTATTTTAATGGTTTTACTTTTGTGGAGTTGAGTCAAGGTCTCATTCTATAGCCCAGACTGATCTTGAACTCACAGTGGTCCTTCTGCCACACCCTTCTCAAACTTTGAAATACTAGATGAAAAGAAAAAGGAGGAGAGAGAAGAATAAGAACGGGTGAAGATGAAGAGGAGAAGCAAGTGGGGAAAGAGGGGGAAAAGGAGGAGGAAGAAGAGGCACAGAGAAGGAAGAGGTGATGGTTGTGGCGGGGGTTAGAGAAGAAATAATCTAGGAAGGTGTGGAGCATCCTCTCCGAAGGGGTGAGAGAGGACACGCCTGACTTATGATGCTTGATGCCCTGTAAAGCACATAGTCCTTTCCTTGGTCTGGTCCGAGGGTTGCCCTCTATCTAAACTCAACACCAGAACCACTAGTGCAGAATATCATGGGGGTGTAGTTTCTGGATCTGTGTTAACAAGTCCCAGGATGATGCTAAGGCAGGAGCTGAGTGAAGAATCATTACATGAGGGTGGTGGCGGTGTGGTGCAGTCAGAAGGAGCAGTGGAGCTGAGATAGCTGCTATTTTCAGCTTGGTGTGGGTGGAACCACGTCCTCTGGACAGAGATATTGGATTCTTGAAGCCTAGTCCCTGTGAACATGATCCAGTTGGACATGGGATCATTAAAGATATGATCATATCAGAATGAGTTCATTAATGTAGGTTAAGCCAGAATAGTAGCATCCTTATATGATGGTGTTGTTGAGGGGAAGAGGCCCCCAAAGAGGGCACAGATAGGGACTGAACTGCTGTGAGGTAAGTGAGGAGTGCCCAAGGTTGCTGGCAGTCACCAGAGTTTAAGATGGGCAAGGAAAGAGCGTGCATGGACTTGGCTTTCATTGCCCTGGGTGATCAGCAAAGGCGAACCTTTCTAAGCGCAGCTCCTGAAAGGAGACCGTTCTCCACAACACAAACTCTTCTTAAACCATGGATCCCTCCACACACATGTTGTGTCCTTCTTTGTCATCTAGCTGCAAAACCCCAAGGTTTTAATGTACTAGGGTCTCTGGTGACCTGCTATATAAAGAACCATAGGCAGAAGGTATTAATTTACTGGAGATTTCAATGTCAACTATGTAATAAAGTCATTTCCAATGGCAAAGGAAAATGTTTTCATATTCTTTTTTTCCCCTTCTCATGATGACAGTTATTTGGTTTTGAAATTTTGGGGCTAGTATTTTAAGGTATTCGCTTAAATCTACCATACTGAAAATTATTCAGAAAACCTATAGGAGGTTTTGCCTCTACAAGTAACAATTTCCAGATAGGAAATTATTGCCACAGTGAGTTGCTGAAGGCACAGCTGAAAAAATGGGTCATGCATTCATGACATTTTGGGACATAAGCCGCCAAGCACTTTGTTCTTCACTGTTTTTCCTCTTCTCATAAAAAAGCCATGCTAACGAGTTACTTTTTAAAAGCATTCTGATTTCCCCAGTGAATCACGCAGGAAAGACTCCCTGGCATTCTCTCCGGAGGACTCAAACAGTTGTTTGTTCTCAGAGCTCAGGTGTGCTGAAGGAGCTGCGGGCTAAAAACACACACTGGATATTGGCTAGCAGGCGGGAGCATCCCTGCCTTTCCAGCCCTGATTTCTCCTGTTGCTGTCCAACCAGCCTGCCCACTTGGGGGAAAAGAAAGAGGAGAGAAAAGACTAGATTTTCAATTTCAGTTTAATTACTCAATTTATAGTGCCCACCGGGAAGGACTTAGGGGCAAGATTAATGCTTAACAATATACCATTTTGCATTGCTGTCTGATAAAGATTACTGTATTGATTATCCAAAGTGAGGTTTCAAAAATGTTTTTCAAGGGGCTGGTGAGATGACTCAGCAGGTAAAGGCCCTTGCCACCAGGACTAGTGACCCATATTATAGGAGAGAACAGTTTCCCATAAGTTGTACTCTGATCCCAAAAGGAAAGCTGTGACCTGCCCTACTCCCTAAATAAATAAATGAAAAAAAAGTTTTCCCAGAGTCAAATTTCTTTGGCGGTAAAGTGATTTGAAAAAGAGGCTGATTTGGGAGACAGAGACAGAGGATTACCATGAATTTGAGGCTGACCTGCAGTGTGGAATAAGATGTTGTTTCAAAAAGCAAAATGAACTAAAAAAAACAGAGCAAAACAGAGAAAAGGTAGTGACTTCGTTTTTTCTTTTTCCAGAAATCAGATAAATTTGAGTTGTCAGACGTCTCTCTGCATTACATTGCCTGTCTGGTTTTGAGAGTAGGGACACACCCTCATTGGAAGAACAGTGGGTAGAAATTCCACTGATTCATTAGAAATGTAAGCTGTTAGACAGTGTGTGCAATTTGATTATCTGAGAATGACTGTACAAATTACATACTAGCACATTTATCCCCTATGTTTAAGGTTCGAAGATGTTCCCTCTCTTATTGAGACTGGAAACTATCATTTTCTCTGGCATCAGATCAGGGTTTAAGGTTATGAGTAAATATTTGGTGTTCGGTTTTGGTCTAGTTTAGCCAAATGTAAAAGAAGAAAAGATACAGGACTTGGAAATTCTGTAGTGTGAGTCTGCCTCACTGTACCTGGAGACAATCACGTAAAGCAAAGTAAACGAATTGCAGAAAGACAAATACCATGTTTTCTGTTATTTGCGGTTCCTAGATGTTATATGGATATATAAAATCACATATATTATGCACACACATATGATACAAAAGTAGAAATAAATCTGTCTACGGGGACAATGGGAAGAAGGAGGGTGAGAGGGGGTTTGGGGTATGAGAGAAGTATGCTCAGTGCAGAAAATATACTTGAAAGAAAGCTTGACAATAACAAAGTGACCTGGTCTCAGTAGAATTTTTGACCAATTGCTCTTACTCATTAAAACAATGGGGAAAACAGACCTCTTTATAAGGTAAGGTGTTTCCCATGTGGCTTACTGCATAGACATTATGACAACAGTGACTTTTTAGGTTTTAACTATTGCTCAGCCTTATGACACCACTTGAGTACCTTCAAATAACTCAACAAAGCAATCTAAGGACACAGAGCCTCAAAGGTAAAGAAACCATTTGAGAGACCCGCTGCTGTCTTTGTTGTTAAGCATTGCTCTGAAGGATTAAGAGACTACTCTGCAAGGCAACATTTTATCATCAAATTCAAAAGCAGAAAGGTGCTGATAGGCACTGATTTCTGCCTCCTCATTTTGTTGTAGGGCATGTTAAACAAATTGAGTTCCCTGGGTTTAAAGCTTGGTGAATTATGGGGTATTTGGCATAGATTAGCTAAAGCTAGAACTTGATTTGGGTGGGTTGACAATGTTGTGATGTACATTATATAGGTGAATTATCATGTGTTGTTTGATCTTGCAGGGAAGTTATCTCTGAAACCCTGGAGGTGCTCCCATCCCATGTCAGACCCAAGCTGGCCTCAAACTCCTTCTGTAACTTTGGATCTTGAGTTTCGGATCCTCCTGCCTCTGAGAACTGAATTACAGCCATGCATCTGCACATCCGGTTTAGGTGGTGCTGGGGCTAGAACACAGGGCTTCATGCATGCTAGGCAATAAAGTTACTCTATCAACTGAGCTGTATCTCCAGTCTCTGGAAACCCACTATTTTGTATGCTAACTGAAAAGAACAGTAATAATTAAAAAAAAAAAATAGAACAACCAAAAGAAAAACATACCCTTGATGGGTATAAACGCAGATTTGTCATTTGCTTCCTGGCAAGGGTGTGTTATAATTTATACCAGAGGAAAAGAAAGAAAGAAAAAGAGGAATAGAATTTTGTATGTGCGAGTGAAACCTGAGCGCTGTTTTGCCACAGGCCCTTGCCTGCCTTCTTCACGTCTCCTGAGCTGGTAGCATGCGGAAGCCTTGCAGCTCAACTGACCTGCAGTGGGGTTGGTGGGGTGGGCACCAGAGCTCCTGGCCATGGCCTCTCTTGTTTTACCTCATGGGTGGCTGCATGTCACAAGCACCTTAAAGAGCTGCATAGACGTTCGTCTACCTGACAATACAAATCTTAGATGATGAGGAGACTGGGTATGGAAAGCGTGAAAGAAGGGACAGCTCCAGCTAAGTGGGAGCAGAAAGAAATGATGGAAAAGGAAAGTCACCTTGGGGCAGTGAAGTTTTTGTTCTAGAGGGTCGATTCTTAGCTGCTTGGGAGCAAGTGAACTTCAGGTGGGTGAACTGACCCTTGAGACCACAGAGGAGGGTCACCTTAGTTTAGGGAAAAGCAGATGGAGGTATTCATTTGTTCTACAAGTCACGACATGGTCACAGGGTCACATTTGGAGTGACTGAGTCTGTTTGTTTACTATTTCATAGTTTTGAATAGGATGAGGTGGTGGGAAGGAATAGGTTTGGGGTAGACAAAGGAAGCATATGACCGTCCATAGATGAGTGAGTTATTTGTTTCAGAATCAGCAGCATATAGACTGCTCAGAGAGAACAATTAGCATAACTTTCATGAAACATTTCCTAATGCTTTATTATTAATAATTAAAACAAAATTCTAGTTCATGAGAAACAAGGAAATACCTGATTGGCAAAGCGTTCCTGGATTCTTCCTGTGGTCTCTGAAAAAGAAAGCAGAAAGACATCTTATATGAAATCGTGGAATCCTGCTGTGTCCTCAGTCAGAACACCCATAGCAGCCACAGACTCTGTGGACAGGGTTTTAAGTCACGTCATGATATGCGCATGCACAAGTGCTACATTCTTGTGGGCGGGCATCAAAACTTAAATAGATCATGTTAGGCAGGGATACCAGAAAGGCGAATGGAAGTATTTTTTGAGGCAGAGTCTCCATATATAGCTCCAGTTGGCCTTGAACTCAGGGTCCTCCTACTTCAGTCTCCTGAGTGCTGAGCTCACAAGTATGGGCTACAGTGCTGGGTTAGCAGTGCTACTTAAAAAAAAAAAAAATTATCATTTTTATTTTAAGTGTATACGTGTATTGCCTGCATGTAGGTAAGTGTACCTGTGTCATGCAATGCCTGCGGAGGTCAGAGGAGGCTGTCGGATCCCCTGGGTCTTCTGCAAGAACAACCAGTGTTCTCAACCACTGAGCCACCTCTCCAGCCCCAGTACTACTTTTTAAAGCACCTCCTCTACCCAGGAGATGATGAAGACATTATTATACTTCATTGTTGTGTATTTCTGGGCATTGAAATTCAAACCAACAGCTCAATAGATGGTGTCTTCTCAGGATAGAAAAAAATCAGTGCAATGAATAGAAAGCAAATGAGCAACATTAAAAATATGGATCAAAACCAATAAACCATAATGTCATTATTGAAACAACCTAGGGATGCCCAGTATCACATGAATCTTAAACAGAAGATAAAATCCTTAGCAATAATAAATTGATAACCAACAAATTTCCAGAAAGGAAAGAAGAGATATGGTAGCACCAAAGCTATTACCTGTTTGTGGATAACTATGCTGTATACACCATATTAAACATGTTCTTTTAAAAATAAACTTTAATGTGGCACCTACTAGATGATCTGAGCATGAGCTATGTGTCCCTTCTCAGTGAAGAGGAAGCAACCCAGAGACACTGAAGAATTTGACACTATGTATATCCCTATCCCTGTAACATGCACATATGAAAACTAAAAAAATAATGTTAATGAAGTAATTGTAGAGTCAGATGTAGTTGTAAAAATAATATAGAGGTAAGGCATGTTGGTGCAGGACCATAATCCCAGCACTTTGGAGGATGAAGCAGGAGGACTACTAAGTTTGAAGTCAGCCTGAGCTACAGAGTGAGACTCTGTCTCAAAAACAAAAATAATACAGAAAGATTCTTTGTATCCTTTCCCCAGTTGTCCCAATGGCAACATCTTAAACATCAAGAATGTTATATAATTGGAATCCATTTTAGTTACTTATTCTGTTGTTGTGATAAAACACTATGATCAAGGCCACTTCAAATGGAGCTTATTTGGCGTATGTTTCCGGAGGATAAGAGTCTATCACAGCAGACAGGCATTACTGGAGGAAGCTGGTGCAGAGTAGAGTACCCACCTCTTCAGGCACGTACAGGAATCAGAGAGGCAAACTGGAAGTGGGCAAGGCCAAAGGCCACCCTCAGTGGATGTGTTTCCTTCGGCAAGACCCCACATCCTAAACCTCCCCGAACTATCACAAACTGGAGACAAGTGTTTAAATACTTGGAGCCTGTATGGAACATTCCCATTCAAACCACCACATTCCACTCCCTGGTCCCCATAAGCTCATGACCATACCACAATGCAAAATGCATTAATCCAACTTACAAAGTCTCCAGTCTTTAACAGTTGCAACAACATTTCAAAATCCAAGGTCCAAAGTCTCTTCTGAGACTCAAGGCACCCTCTTAACTGTAACCCCTTACAACATCAAAAAGCAAATTACATACTTTCAACACACAGTGGCACAGAATACACATTGCCATTCCAAAAGGGACAAATGGGGCATAGTGAGGAAATACTAAACCAAAGCAAGACAGGAACCCAGCAGAGCAAACACTAAACCCTGTAACTCTACTTCCGATGTCTGGGATTTTAATTCCAAAGGGCTTAGATGGCTCAGCCCGCCCAGCTTTGTCACATGAAACATACATCTCTCTCTTGACCTGAAGCCAGTCCCTGCACACAGCTCTCCTTGGCAGATGTCTCATGGCTCTGTCATCTCCAACAACTTGGGGTCTCAACTGCAAACCAGGCTTCACCTTCACAGCTTTACACAAGAGCCTCTTGAACTCTCAGGGCCTTTTAAATCACACAGAGTGAGATTCCCCTCACTCTTGCATCGTCTATGCCTCTAAAGCCAGTACCACTTGAAGGCATTCCCTTGCCATATACTGCCTGGACTCAGAGGCTCTCTGAAACCAAGGAGGAAGAATTGATGATCCCCTCACTCTTGCATCGTCTATGCCTCTAAAGCCAGTACCACTTGAAGGCCACTGCCAAGTTTGGCAGCCAATTTGGGATGGGCCTTGGCCTCTTTCACCCACATTATCAGCAGCTTTTGTATGTTTTGCATATTTAGGACCATAAAACTCCTTGGGCCTTTCCTTTCACAAGGTAGAAGCTTAGCTGGGTAGGGTCTTGTCCTGAGGTATTTCTTTATGCCCCATTTGTCTTTTTTTCATTGTAGGTCTGCATAATATTTGCCATTAATAACCATGACACTGATTCAACATTAGGCTGTCTTAAAGTTTCCTCTACCAAAGAAATGAGTCCATTATGCTTTAATTTAGCCCGAGGTGAGCTCTTAGGCAGTAGGCAGATGGCAGCCAGATTCCTTGCCAAAATATCCTAGTTGTTTTTATATCCTTGTTTCTCTCTGGAACTACCTTGCTCTCAGAACTATTTTCATCCAAGTTCCCACTAAGCTCTGCTTACAGAACCCAACTGCTTTTCTAGTCCAAACTTCCAAAGTCTTCCACATTTCTCCAAAGACCAGCATGGCCAGGTTCTTCACAGCAACAGCCTGCTCTCTGCTACCAACTTCGGTGTTAGTTATTTATTCTATTGCTGTGATAAAACACCTACCAAAAACAGGAGGAAGAGTTTATTTGGCTTACAGTTCCAGGGGGAGAAGAGGTCATCATGGCAGGGAGGCATGGCAGGAGGCAGGCAGAGTAGAAAGCAGAAGGCTCACATCTTCAAGTAAGTGCAGGAAGCAGAGAGACATACTAGAAGTGGACAAGACTAAGCCCACCCCAATGATCTGCTCCCTCCTGCCAGGCCATATGTCCTAAACCTTCTAAAACAGCACTATTAACTGGGGATGAAGTGTTCGGATACTTGGAGCCTATGGGAAATGTTCTCATTCCACCACCACAGAATCATATATAATCTCTGGGAATTGATGGTCCACCTAGTGTAATTTATTGGAGGTTTATCCTGGTGGCTACACATACCAGTAGTTGTTTTCTCTTGCTGGCTGAGTACTATTCCAGGGTACAGTTGTACCATACTTTGTTTAACTGAATAGTTTCTAGGATTTGGCTTCTCTGAGTAAAATTGGTGTGTACATTTGTGTATAGGTTTTTAAATGAATGTAAGTCTTTATTTCTCTGGAATAAATGCCCAGGAATATAAATGCTAGGTGGTACAGCAGTTGTATGTTGAATTGTTTAAGAAGCTGCCGATCTATAAGCCAACAAGGTGGCTCAGCAGGTAAAGGTATTTATTTTCAAGCCTTACAATTGCCAAGCCTGAGTGTGATCTTGTAGTCCTACATTGTAGGAGAGAATTGACTTCTACTGGTTGTACTCTGACCTCCGTATGTGCTTCATGGCATGTATGCCCCATCCCATAAATGTAATAAAAAATTTTAAGAAAAAAGTTGTCAATCTGTTTTTTTTAAAGACACAACACACAAATGAAACTTATCAGTGAATTAATCAACTAATAATAATTATTAAAACTTCCTAAGAATTTGGTACCAGGTGAGGTATTGTTTGGGGGCACAGTAGAGGTATAAGTAGCATACAAAACAGAGTGGAGCATTGAGGGGGAGATTTGATTATACTGTTACTAAAGTGACAGGGGTCAAGATTAGAGGTTCTAGATATATTAAAAATCAATTTATTTGTTTTAAAGGGGCATAGCTCCTATGAATACTTTTGATGGTTTAATATTTAGAATTTTATTAGTGTTTATATAGCATGTTTAAAGAGGAGGCAACATGGGGCTGGAGAGATAGCTCAGCTGTCAAGAGTGCTTCCTTCTCTTCTAAAGGACCTGAGTTTGGTTCTGTATCTGCAGATCCAGGGAATCTGGCACCTTCTTTTGGACTCCATGGATACCTCCCCACACACATGGCATACACTCACACAGACACACATGCACACATAAATAAATAACAAAAAGTAAAATAAGTAAAATAAATATTTTTTGAAAAGAGGAGAGAACATACTCAGAGGGAAAGCCTTTGAATTAGGTTTTAAGTCTTGGAAGGCTGAAGAAAATGGATTGTCCCCTAGAGCCTTCCAAGCCTGGTCAATACCTTGAGTCTAATCTGGTAAGATGCACCTGACTTCTGACCTCTAGAGTCATCAGATTGACAAATCAGTTTTTGAAAATATATTTTTTGATTGATTTATTTTTATTTTATGTGTATGAGTGTTTTGCCTACATGTATTTAAGTGTACACATCTGTACACTTAAGGAGGCCAGAAGAGGGCATCCGATCCCCTGGAGCTGGAGTTACAGATGGTTGCTAGCTGCCATGTGGGGCCTGGAAATGAACATGGGTCTTCCACAAGAGCAACCAGTGCTCTTAACTGTGGAGCCATCTTGCTAGACTTGATTTGTCTTATTTTTTAAGCCACTAGCACTATAGTAACCTCCAACCTTCTGTATCTGTGGGTTTCATTTCCTCAGATTCAATCAACCATGTGTTGAAAATACTTGGAAAAAAGAATTGGAGCATGCTGAGCCTGCAGGTTGTTTCCTGTCGTGCTTCCTGGGATAGAGCAGCACATGACTCTACAAGGTGCTTACAGTGGATTAGGGAAGATAGCAATCTAGAAATTATTAATGTGGATGGCAAGAAGTGTGCTGGTTATATACAAATAGAACATTTTACCCAGGGCCCCTGAGCATCTTTGGATTTTGGTATCTGAAAGAAATCCTGGGAACAATTCTCCCAACTCAAAGTCAAGTGTGTGTGTGTGTGTGTGAGAGAGAGATAATAAACATTGAAACACATCCTGAGAAACAATGCTGTTATTTTAAAGATTTATTTCTCTCTCTCTGTGTGTGTGTGTGTGTGTGTGTGTGTGTGTGTGTATGAAAGAGAGAGAAAGAGAGAGAGAGAGACAGAGAGAGAGAGACAGACAGACAGAGAGACTATATGGCACATGTGTATGGGTGCCTGTGGAGGCCAGAAGAGGGTGTTTGATCCCCAGGAGCTGGAGCTACTGGTGGTTGTGAGCTGCCTGATGTGGGTGCTGGGAACTGAAGTTTGGTCCTCTGGAAGAGCAGTAAGTACTCTTAAGTGCTGAGCAATCTCTCCAGCCCCTATTTTTTACTACTGATGATTGAGGGAGAAATGACTGTGATTTGTTACAGCAGCAATAGGAAACCATCTCAAACAAGTTCTCTCCCTCTGACCTGATCATTCCTTAAGAGCTCAAGAGGGAAGACCATGGCTGCTGAGTGACAGCTCTGGAAAAGGTCCTGGGTGACTCACGTCCCGTATCATTGAAATAGCTTTAAGAAGTGGAAGTAATCATTTTTATCATAAATATTTTATTTATTTAAAATTTTTTTGTGTATGAATGTATTGTCTGCATGTTTGTAAGTGCACCCATGTCATGCAATGTCCATCAAGGTCAGAAGAGGGCATTGAACTGCCCTGGAACTGGAGTTATGGATTGTTAGGTGCCATGTGAGTGCTTATAATCAAACTTAGGTCTTCTGCAAGAGCAGCCAGTGCTCTTGACTGCTGAGCTTTCTCTCCAGCCCCTGTACTATGTCTTTAATAAACCCAATAGAATGAGAGAGGCTGTGGCAGTTAGCTCATCTGATGATAAAAAACGGAGTTGAGACCTTGTGGACCATGCACCAACTTTGGGAATGGAAACTGAAACACCTCCAACCTATTCTCACCAATATTTGGGGGAACAACTTCTTTAATAGTTATAATTCTTGGATACCTACATCCTGTTCTCTAAGTTGCATGGCTGTCCATTCATTGCTCACCTATACATTGTTGATTAATTACTTCAAATGAACCAAAACTTCAAGGGACATTCCTTTGCTGCCTAAACAGTTTAAAGCAGTGCTTTTTAACATCTTTAAGATAGCAGGCCCTTTTGAGGATCTAAGACCAGTTATGTATCTGCTTTCTGAAAAATGATAACACACAGCAAAATGGGGCAATGGCAAGCGGCTACAGACCCTCTGTGGCCATGTTATAGATCTGCAAGAATCTGCAGTTTTTAAGTTTGTTATGGACGGCAGGCCCCAACATGTGAGATAATGACTCCAACTGCAGATTCATTAGCTGTCAACTGTTTCCTGTAATTTAATGAACTGAAAGCATGGTCCAATATCTTATAGTATAGTAGGTTCATTTTAAAAATTATAGTGCCTTTATGATGTCAGATACCTCCTAAATGCTGGTTATATAAAGATAAATGCAACAGGGTACCTGCCCTTAAGAATATCATTGTTAAATGGTAGGCATAGATAGAAACAAATAAAAATTGCAACATATCCTAAGAAGTGTATTATTGGTTTTGTTGTTGTAATTATTATGATAGGATCTTACTATGGCCTACACTGGTATAGAACTCACTGGTTAGTTCATGCTGCCCTCAAACTTATGATTCTCCTCCCTCAGTCATGCTAGTGCTGGGAGTACAATTATGAACCACAGAGAAGTGTTTTAATCACTGAATTATGAATGGCATTCTCTAGTAACACAGAGAAGGACCAAGTAACGTGATTAGTCTTAGGGAACAGATAGGTTTCCAGGACTAATCACGTTACTTACTAACTCTGCCACTAAACACTGCTCTACTCCCTTTTAACTCATGAATAAATATATCACCAAAAACTCAAGACCACAATTTTTTTTTGTCTTTTTGAGACAGGGTCTCCCTGTAGCCCCAGCTGTCCTGGTACTCACTATGTAGACCAGGCTGGCCTCGAACTCGCAGAGATCCGTCTGCCTCTGCCTCCCAGAGTGCTGGGACTACACGCCTGCGCCACCACGCCCGGCCTCTCAAGACCCCAACTTTAAAGGTGTTATAATTGACCTTTAATGAATAGAGTTCAGCATGTCTTTTATATCTTTATCTTTTACGTGGGTATGATTGAGCAAATGCTGGCAATATGGTGAAGACAAGAAATTAAATCTAAGTTCAGAGCTTGAAGTGGTTCCTATACCCCTGTGCTTGAGAATCAGAGTCACAAGAAGTGGAACCTGACTCAGACTTTCAGAAACAGAGAGAATTTGGAGAGTGTTACGAAAATGACTGTTCTGAATAGAAGGGAGGCTTAGATGGAAGGAAGCAGTGCTGCCCATCGAGGTTTGGTGACTGAAACTCCTGTCAGTTTTTCATGCTTGAAGCAGCTGACATTTTTGAAACTATTATGGATTCTTCATCAGAGATGGACCATGAAGGAAGGATAGACTTCTGAGAAAACTAAACAGATTAAGAGATGAATCTGGAGGGTAATTTGGGGGTCTTATGGGGCTTTGGGGGCTTAGATTTGGGAGCAAAATAAAAAGGACAACTGAACAAAGCATGTGGAAGAATTTGGGAGTAATTACAGGGAATTAAGAGTAAAGTTGGTGTGACTCATTTACTTAACAAGTATCACTGGAGTAGCTTTCCTGAGTCATGGATAAGTACGAGACTCATCTTCAGCCTCGTCTCCCTGCCTGTTCCTTCTCCCATACTGGCCTCCAACAACAACTATTCTTTCTGGTCTCTGGTCCAGTCACTACAAAACTGCAAGGCGGGCTCTCTTGCATTTCTTGTCTAAGTTGGATATTCAGACCTCACAGTCTATTGCTTATTTAGGAGCACTGCACATATATTTTGTTTGTTTGCTTCTTTGCTTACCTCCTGTTCTAGAATGTAAGCCACCTGAAGTCAGGGAATACATCAATATTGCTTATTTTTGTCTCCAGGGACTCAGCCCATGTTGGCTCTGCCTAGGTGTTTAATACCTACTTGTGGAAGGAATAGCATTATTGTCAGCGAATAAAACCTTTATTGGCCTCCAACATATTGAAGGTAGCTGTCCTGATTCTTGCTCTCTTATCAAGGGAAAGGTTTGTGGGCCAAAATCTGAAGTTGACTTCTGATGACTTCTGGACCATGCCAAAAACTTTTTGTATTAGTTGCCAGGGTAGGGCTGCCCCAGGTTGTTAGAACCCATGCGATCCATTCAAAAGCCTCAGATGCCAGACAGAGCTGCAGGATCTGGTGATTCCTCTGCTTTTTTTTGTCCTGCTTTGGCCTCTTCTGTCCTTCTGGTGTTTCTGTTCCTCCCTTTTGGGAAGAGTGTTTATTCTGAGTTATTATATGTTGAAAGTTTTTAACTTGTTTTATTATATGGGTCTTAGAATTCAAAGATTGCTTTGAGTCTCAGATCAGCCTTTGGACATTTGAATAATGTTAAAACTAAGACTAGAGGGACTTTTGAAGGTAGACTGAATATATTCTGCACTACACAATGGCCATGAGTCTATTCCCATAGGAGCAGGAAGACTGTGATTTAAAAGTGTTGTGTTTGGGTGTCCAGTTGACAAGGGATAGATTTGTGATGGCTAATCTTCATTGTCAACCCGACTGGATTCAGTATCACCTAGGAGACACACCTCTGGATGTCTCTGTGAGGATGTGTGCAGAGAGGTTTAACTGAGGATGCAAGACTCATTCTGAATGAGGATAACACTACCATATTCACTGAATAAAGATGAGAGAGAGGAGAGAGAGAGAGAGACTGACTTTGAAGCCAGTCTAGGCTACATATATAATGATACCCTGTCTCAGAAGACCAAACCATAAGCAACAAGTTCTTTTTTGTAAAACTCTATTTTCTTAACATATTTTAAAAAATATTTTATTATTTTTATTGTATGTGTGTGAGTATATTGCCTGCATGTATGTGAGTGCACCCATGTTGTGCAATGCCACGGACATCAGAAGAGGGCTTCAGATTCCCCTGAAACTGGAGTGAAGGACAGTTCATAGCTGCCATGTGGGTGCTGGGAATTGATCCCGGGTCCTCTGCAAGAGCAGTCAGTGCTCTTAACCGCTGAACCATCTCTCCAGCAGCATCTATACACATATCTCAATAGTATGATAGTTCTGAATTAATAATCTTAAGTTCTGGCAACAGAGAGTTAATTCTAGATAAATTAGGTCATGATTTTACTATTCCTGAAGATTAACAATATTATGTATTACCCTTTTATTCAAATTTCCATCCTTTTCTTTAAGAAAGCTGCAATTTACTAAATATGGTATCATGCATAGCAGCACTAAGTCTAGAAGCTGCTTTCTATTTGCACATGAAAGTAGAAAGCCTTGGTTGGTGGTAGACTGAACTGTAGGCTGAAGTGGTGGAAGAAACCCAAAACATACATCTGGCCTGTTGCAGTACAGACCGAGTGTAGGTTCCTGTAGCAAAAGGTGCGTCCAGCATCAGGGAATCAGTCTGTCCAAGCAAGGAAGAGGTAGGTGACAATGGCTGTGTCGGGAAACATGTCCATGCCTTAGGGGGACTTGCCTACTGGGAAGTGCACCACTTAGGCAACACGGCAGGAGCCCTTCGTGAGGGGCTCAGGGCTCAGGCAAAGGCTGTGAAGAGGTAAACAGGGAAGCTGTGCAGTGACAGTTGAGGCTCAGGGGGACTCAGAAACCAACGAGTTCATTTCTGAGAGTGACAGCTATTAAATTTAATTAATTGTTACTGTTTTTTGTGACTGTTTATGTATGTATGTATATGTTCCTATGTGTATGTGGGTACATGTATGTGCACATGTGTCCATGCATGTGGAGGCCAAAGGTCAATTTTAGGTATCTTTCTCAGTTACTCTCCACCTTGTTTATTTGAGACAGGGTCTGGCACTTTGGCTTGGAACTCCCTGATTTGACTGGGTTGGCTGGCCAACAAGCCCCAAGGATCCAACTCTTTCAGCCCCTGCAGTGCTGGGATTGCAAACATATGTTGCCAGGCTGGGCTTTTTCACATGGGTTTGGGGTTCAAATCAGGTCCTCGTGCTTATGTGGTAAGCACTTTACCTAACAGAACCATCTCCCAAGCCCCAACTATGACTCTTTAAATATGAGATACAAGATCTCTTTCTTTGAGCTGTTGAAATTCTAATAGATTAAAAAATTATAAATGTATTACTGTTGTGTGACTTAGTGGTTCTAATATCTGCTAGTGATAATATTTTTCTCTTGTTTCTGAATCTTTTCATTCTGATACAGATTTAAATGTTCTTGGACCCATTCAAGAAAACAGGAGGGAAATCCCACTTAACGAAAACCTAATTCCTCCCCCAATTTATTCCAATCATATTTGAAAGAGAGAAATGGAATTCAGAGAGATAAATTCTAACTGTATAAGCCTTTGCTAATAAAAGATTAAGAAGTGCGTGGTTTAGCATCTTTTAATTATTTTTTCTGGCGTCTTGAATATACAGTGTTTGAAATCTCTGATTGGATCAACACTATTTTGCTCAGAGGTTTGTGGACTTTGCATACTGATTCTTTCCTGTTTCCAAGTACATTTGCTTTTAGGCTATTTTTATTCACTTTAAAGGAATTTTAATAACTTTCTGTTGACAGCATGGACAGCTGGTCTTGAGAATTAAAGAAAATTCACTTGCTGACTGAGGAAGGAAGTGACATCAATGAGCTTCTAAAGTCAGCCCAGAGGGGGAAATTGGCTGGTGAGAGAGTAGCCTTTCATTGCACTGTATTTATCGAGCGACGCCTTGAGATGCAAATTGCTGTATCAATCAAACCTATGGTGCCTACCTCCAACCAAGTCTGTGCAAAACTGAAGCAACAATGCCCTGAGACACTGAGAGGAAAACGGATGAGGGGTGCAGGAACCCGGGGGCAAAGTGAATTATGGGTGCTCAGGATGTTGCCTTACCAAGCAGATACCTCATTCTCTGTCAAGCCTCAGTTTCTTTGTCCAGAGGAGGAGTTTGATGTAAACTGTTGGTTGAAGTCAGTCTATTTCTGTGACAGATGGCTAAGAAGCCCTTGTACTAATACATATAGTGTAGACATGTTTATCTTGGCACTCTTGTCCCTAAGAGAGCTATCAATTGTTTTCCAACCCCTCCTGAGAGTGATCCAGGAGCAGGGAGTGTTAGGTGTCATATAAAGCTACTATCTTGATCTCTTATTTTTAAGATGTGCTGTTATTACTTGGAACTTTACTGTGACAAAAGCCAGCCACCAAATCTGAGCTTTAAATAATGGTGATGATAGTAATACCAATTATCATGGTCACAGTAATAAATGTAATTTTCACTATGATCAGGGAATCTCTCTCTGCAGCTAATGTATACTTTTCAAAGACAGTCATGGTGCAAGTCAGTTGTATGTGTATATGTGGGTTGCGCTCTGTGGGAATTTACATGTGGGTGTATATGCACATATCTGTGCAAAAGAAAGACAGAAGAGCACCCAAGTTCATCTTGTAGTCATAAGATGAAAAAGTAAGTGGCTAATTATTTCCTATCCTATCCAAAAAAGGCATGTGAGATGGCTTGGGGGGAGACTCAGGTTGAGAACCACAGGAATTAGTTCAGCCCAATAAATAAGACACACGAACACAGGTTGACTTCATATTTGGGACATTGAATTCAGTTTTCAAAATTTTGTGAACTTAAATGTGAAAACTTGCACCAATTAAGGACAATGTTGGTTACACAAGGAAAGGTCTAGATAAACTCTCACTTGCCTTAGTTTTCAAGTCAAACACTTCACAGATTGTCCCACAAACTAGAGATGCTCTGTTTCTATCAAAAGTCATTCATTTGATTCCAAAACAATATTTTAATGAGTGTCTATTTAAAACAAATTAATATGCTAGCTTTTCTAGAGATATAGAAATAAAGTATAGGAAACTATGAACTCTCATACACACACAAATAACATCAACTTACAGAGCTGTCAGCTAATTTTAGTAAATTTCATATTTAGTCAGAGGCAAAAACCTGTCTAATTTGTGATGCCGCAGAACTGGTGACAGGGTCCCGTTCAGACTCTTCTATTCTGCCTGCCGCTTTCAGTCTACCTGCTGTTTGGTAGATTGCTTTACCTCTTTAGTTTTTGCTTTGTCTTGGTGCATAGTGAGTGTTGTAATGATTAAATGTGCTTTTCACTGCTTAAAGGCTTGGTTCTAAGAATGAGAGCGAGAATTTCTTAAGGGTTGGAACAATTATGAGAGGATGGGGAAGCTGGGGGCTTTCATGGAGGATGCTGTATCTGATCTGGGAATGGGGTTAGCAGAAGATGATGAGGGGAACAGAGCCTCACCCAGCTGGATAAGAACGACAACACAAGCTGGGGCAGGGGAGATGTCTCTGTCAACAAAGAGCCTGTCTGGCAAGCATGAGGACTTGGGTTCAGACCCCAAATCCCACATAAACAACTGAACATGGCAGTGAATGCCTACAGTCCCAGTGATGGGGATCAGGCAGGTGTGGAGACAGGCAGATCCCAGAAGTTAACTAGCCATCCTAGCTGAACAAAGGGTTCTGCTTAGTCAAAGGGCTATTGTCTACTAGGGAACAATAAGACCCAAAGTGAAAACTGTATATTGGATAGTGCCATGCAGGATATTTTTATTTAAGGGATTGTTACTGACTTGCATCTGGTAAGGGGTCCTTGAAGGCTTCTGAGCTACAGTGATGAAAACAGTGTTTTGGGAAGATTAATCCAACAGTGTCATGGCTGGAGGACAGGAATTGTGTTGAGGAGGTGGGAGAGTGTTGGATGAGTGTGAGGCACACCAACTAGAAGGCAAACCTTTCTGAAATAAGGCCATGTATGTCCATATGGCTATATTTACAAACAGAAATTCAGAGATGAATGAAAATGGCTTTTATGGGGAAAGGTTGGTGGGCACAGAGTGCAGAGGACTTGCTTGGGACTGAGTTTTCTGAGGAGATATCTTTTTCCATATCTGTGACTTTTGGAACACATAAATACTTTATACACCCAAAGTATAAAGTTCAGAATGTAAATCCTAAAACTGGACACAGACAAACAAATGAACCCAATTTTATATCAAACTACTAAAAAAGCATAACAGAAAACATTCAAGTAACTGAATAAAGTCTCTTTTCTTGTAGTTTATAGTCTAAGAATCAAAAGTATTGAAAAGAAGTTGTACTACTCAGTAAACTTACCATCAGTAGCAATATTGGTGTATATTTTGAAGCTATTTTAAGTTCACTATAGGACAAAGAAAATAAGTTTAATAGTATTGGATACTAAATTTTTCAGTATAAAAGAGGAATTCTACATTACAACAGGAATATTAGTATGACGTTATCATTTAGAGAACCCCTTCCCAGGACAAGAAGCATACCCCACACTCAAATCTTGGTTCTGCCTACTATACCCCAAGAAAAGTTATCAGAATGCTGTAGAGAAATGCATTCTGAGGCTGGGGCAGAAAACCAAAGCAGCTGCTCATAAACCAGTGAAGTCCTGGGGAAAAGATACAGGAATTCACTTAGTTTTTTGCTAGAAAAATGTGCACATCAAAAGAGTAATGATTATAACTGATTGTAATACATTACATAAAGATAAAACATTTGCCACTTGCCCTTCTTTAAAAGGTTTGCTGATTTCTGCTATAGGTCAGCAGTTTACATTCTAAAAAAATTACTGAGATTACCAAGACACTTTTATTTGTGTTTTATCTATTGATATTTGCCAAATTATTGTTCAAAGAGATACTGGTCCAGGGTCCTGGGATGGTTAATCTTGTCAACTTGATTGGATGACTAAACATGAAGGTTTTTAAGGCACACTCTGGGTGTTTTTGTGAGAGGATTTCCAGATACAATTAGATCGTGAGGCTCTGACCTAATGGATGTTTTAGTCTACTGAGGGATTCAAAATCTGAATAGAGTATTAGGAAGTGGTAGTGCTGTGGATGGTGGAGCCTGGCTGGAAGGTGTGGGTTACTATGACTTTAAGAGCTCTATCATGCCCTGACCCCTGCCCTTTCCTTTTGGGTTTCTGCTGCCGTGACTTGAACAGATCCATTCTATCACATCTTACTGGCCATGATGGACTCAAACTTCTGAACCAATGATCCAATTAATCCTTTCTTAAGTTGTTTCTTTTTTCCTCTTGAAAAACATTTTATTATTTTTATTTTATGTGTATGAGTGTATTATCTGTATATATGTAAGTGCACTCATATCATGCAATGCCTGTGGAGGTCAGACAAGGACATCAGATTCCTCTGGAACTGGACTTATGGATGGTTGTTAGCCACCGTGTGGGTGCTCAGAATTGAACCTAGGTCCTCTGCAAGAGCAGTCAGTGTTCTTAACTGCTGAGACATCTCTCCAGTTCTTATTTTTTCAGACAGGGTCTTATGTATCCCTGGTTGGCCTTGATCTTGCTATGTATCTTGAGCATGATCTCAAAATTCTGATCCTACTGTTTCTGTCTCCTGAGTGCTGGGATTACAAGTATGTGCACCATACCCACGTTATGTGATGCTGGGAATGGAAACCAGGGCTTTGCACATAGCAGGCAAGCAATTGTCCCACTGAGCTATTTGGGTGGGTGGGTAGGTGGGTATTGTAGGTGTTGCCTCTAGGCTGGAATATTTCCTCAGGAGGATATGTAAGGAACACGCAGTTGCTGGGAGGGGAGACTTTTTGGTGGTATAGCTGCCCTCAGTTGCCCCTAATCATGCTCCCTTTTCTTTTGTGAATCACTACTCATGCCAAGGTGGGCTTTTCAGTGAGCTGCCTGATAGGCACCTCGCTCCTGTAAGGAACCCCAGTAAAAACACATTCATTCACAAATGACTTGGAAGGCAGCCTTTCTTTGATTTCCTCTTGCCTTCACTATCTGGAGTAAAGAGAAATAGACTCGAGGAAAAGTCATGCCATAGTGGGCAATATAGCACAGATGAGGCTTTGAGAGGGAAAAGGGATGCATCATCTTCTGATACCGGAGGACAAGAGAGCAGAGGGCGTGTGATAAGTGAGAGAATAAGTCCGAAGCTCAGCTAGGCAGTGTGCTCAACGTAAGAATAGTGGGGCTTCCAAGGGGTCAGTTAGAGTTGGAATAACCATTCCTGGGAATAGGACTGTTAGGGTATGGGAAGGGGTAAAGGCTCCCCTCATGTTGGAGAACATGACTTCAAAGTGGCACCTGTCAGCATGGGGTACAGTGTCTCCTCTTTCTAGGCAGGTGGTAAAGTATACCAGGGGTTCAGTGTTCCTGGGGAAGTAGGGATCTGATGATGGGTGGTGTCCTAGTTCATTCTTCATTGCTGTGACAAAATATTCTGACCACAGCCAATTGGGGAGGAAAGGGTTTATTTATCTTGCATATCCCAGGTCACAGTTCATCCAGGAGCCCAAGGTAGGAACTCAGGGCAGGCACCTGGAGGCACGAGCTGGAGCACAGGCCATGGAGGAACGCTGCTTACTGGCTTGCTCCCCTGGCCCCTGCTCAACTTGCTCTCTTATCCAACACAGGCCCACCTGCCCAGGGGTGGCATCACCCACAGTGGGCTGGGCCTTTCCACATCACTGAACAATTAAAAAAATGCCCCACAGACATGGCCACAGGCCAGTCCAATGGAGGCAATTCCCCAATTGATCGCCTTCAACCCAGGTGTGTCAAGTTGACACTAAAGCTATCCAGCACACTTGACCCCTTGTCAATTTGACACACAAACACATCACTATTAAACCATATTAAACAAGCTTTCCAATTCTTGTCCCCAAGATATGATGTTAACATTAATATCACAACATAAGACAGTACAACCTTAAAAACTTCACAGTCCTTAAAAAAATCCAAACACTTAAAAGTCCATAGTCTCTTTTAAAAGTCTCAACTGTGGGTGGACTTCTGTAAAATCCAAAACAAGTACTGTCTTATTTCAAAGGGAAGAATCGGGCACACCTAAGCAAAACCAAAGTCCAGCAAAGTAGCTCAAGGCTGGACATCTGGGATTCACTCACGATCTTCTGGCTCCAAAGGGTACTGGCAGCTCCACTGTTCTGACTCTGCAGTCCACAGCACACTCAGCTC
>NW_008350388.1:4069363-4074690 GCF_000622305.1 Nannospalax galili
GCTGACCAGAACCCACAGATTCTCAATCCAAAATCTCACACGAACAGCCCTGATAGTCTCTGCTTCCCTTTGAAGTTTCACAAGCCAGGCCTCCATCATCTACAACTCTTCCAGCATAACTGTTCCAAGCTCCACAGCAACAAACTCTGGGCACGCAATGGCTTTTCTAGCCCAAAGCTCCAAACACTTGCACAGTCCTCCCCAAAACACCAAGGTCAGTCTGTCACAGCAATATCCCACTCTCTGGTACCAGTTACTGTCTTAGTTTGTTTCTTCATTGCTGTGACAAAATACTCTGACCAATACCACCTTGGGGAGGAAAGAGTTTATTCAGCATACATCTCCCAGGTCACAGTTCATCTGGGAGCCCAAGGTAGGAACTCAGGGCAGGAACCTGGAGGCAGGAGCTGGAGCACAGGCCATGGAGGAACACTGCTTACTGGCTTGCTCCCCTGTCCCCTGCTCAGCTTGCTTTCTTATGCAACACAGGCCCAACTACCCAGGGGTGGCACCACCCACAGTGGGCTGGGCCTTTCCACATCACTGAACAATTAAGAAAATGCCCCGCAGATATGCCACAGCCAGTCCAATGGAGGCAATTCCCCAATTATCGCCCTCAACCCAGGTGCGTCAAGTTGACACTAAAGCGTCCAGCACAGGTTGTAAAGGCACAGGTTCGATTGAAAAGTAAAGTGGCTGAAGACAGAGAAAATGCGGAAACGGCTGGACATAGGCCCAGTGAAGCCCATGACGTTAAAGCACAGCATGTAAGTGAGCGGTGTAGGTGAGCAGTGCTGGTCAGCTGCTCAGGGGCAAGAATCTCTAAGTTTCAAATTTTGATAGAACAATTCTGGCTGAGGCTTCCGTTGTAGCAGTGGGACCCAGGGGCTGAATTGGAGCAGAGAGGGTCATGACCAAGTCTCCCCAGCACCCAGAGCTCAGTCTTTACCCCAGCAGGGGTTCAATTTTACTTTGCTGTCATTTGGTAATTGCCTTACTCAAATTTTAATTGTTGGGCTCTGTTTCTTTTTACCCAACTAAGATGTCTCGGAAAGAATGAAATGTGAAACAGGAATTCTCTCCTAGGATTTATTAGCGAAATCTCAAGGGGTATACACAAAGATAGATCAATATGTATGTTCCAGGCTGCGAAAGAAAAAACCCGAGATCCACCCAGGAAGAGGTCTCAGTGGAGCACTGACTTTGGATGTCATAGCAAAGTTGTCCACTGTGGCTCTCCCACAGCCAGTCAGAAAATAATCATGTGAACACATTACATGAGAAAAATAAGTAACCAAACGTATGTGCATTGTGAAACTCTTTTTATGAAAAGCATGATGCACCTCTGGGTGTGCAGTGAATTCTGGGATACTTTTCATTTTGTTTCTTTGCACATTCTAATGTCCTACAGTGACTTGTGCCACAATGAAACAAATTATATTGCATTTCAAATAAACTGAAAATTTGGCATAAATCTACTTTTAGCATGTTTGTGTTAAAAACTCTTTTTCAAAAGATTATTTTCTATTACTAAGTGGATTTGCTTATTGTCAAGAGTTTAGAAAATGCAGGTAAAGGAAATAAACAGCAACTGTTTGTGATCCTAAGTCTCATTGGCAGGGTCTGTGCTATGGTTTGCGTGTGGTTCAAGTGAGTTCCCAGGGGTTCAAGTGTTAGAAGGTCGGCAATGTTGGGGTGGTGGGCGCTTTTAGAAGGTGGGGCCTACTGGAAAGTAAATCCATTATAAACACACAGGTCTTGGAAGAGGTTCACTCTGGTCTTGTGGCAAGTCAATACTAGCTACAGCAGGTTATAATAAAGAACCACTGCCTGTGGTTGCCCCCTTCACAGGGCTGGTTTGCTTTACATTGTCTGCCTTTCTTCCCGAATGCTGGTTCCCCATTCTTTGGACCCACCAGGCATCAGAATTGTTAGTCAAATAAACGTCTTTTTAGGCACGCAGTCTCACTTCATTTATTTTGTGACAGAAACACAAGTTGCATGAAGTCAGACCGCTAACATTTGAGGCACACTCTTTCTTATATTTTAATTTTACTTCACAAACATGGCAGCATCTAACACATACATTTAAAACTTTTTATTCACTTAAATAATCTTTGTATGCCATTAAATACTTTTGCTTCACAGTTCTTTTCTGAGACATGACTGCATTCTGTAGCCTAGGCCGGTCTTAAATTTACTATGTAGCCCAGACTGGCCCAAAACTAGGGTCAATTCTCCTACCTTGGCCTCCTGAGTACTGAGATTCTAAGTGTGAGCTACCATTCCTGACTGTATATTGTTTTGAACAGCTCCATAATGTTTTTTTTATTTTAGAGATATTTCCATTATTTAGTTTGGGTCTTATCAGATAGAACACCATGGTGAACTGTGTTCATATGCAGGTGCCTTTGAAGTATATTCATGATCCTCTTTAGCACAGATTCCCGATGAGAACTGCTGGATTAAAGTTTTACTCAATGTCTAAAGCTAACACCGAGTATTGCTAGATGCATTTCCTACCATTTCTGTCAACCCTGAATTTTAAAAATGCCACTTTAAAAGGGAAACTTGCCATTTATGTAATCCTACTCTTTTGACTTTACTGTTTTATTAGTTTGAACATTTTATATTCTTATGGGGCACAGGTATCCTGTACACTTGCTGACTTTTTCTCACTAGAACATCTCTCTTTCTTTCAGTACTGTTGTTTTTCTACCATGGAGTTTTTCTAATGGGCCTTCACCTTTGCTTGTTTGTGATGTTTCGGTAACTAAATGTAGAATGATGAAAGCCAGGGCTGATGCTTAGACAGTTCTTACTTCACAGAAGTACCAGAAAAAGTGAGGCATGTCGTGAACATGCTGTCAGACAAACAGCTGGGGGTGGTGAGGCCAGCCTCCTCATGTCCAAGCCTGTATCCCTTCTTTTCCACTTTCTGCCTTCCTTGACTGGTTTGGAAAGGTCTAGCCCAGGCACCTTTAAAAAATAACGTGCGGCATGGCAGCCCACACTCACAGGCGGGACAGAGCCAGGCCAGCCCATCCACCCAGACACCCCAGTGGAACTCTAATGAGACATGATTTCTCTGGCGCCCAGCTCAGATGTGTTGTGTAAGATGGATGAGGTTTTTCATTTGCTAATAGAAGACATGAAGTTGGGGGTGGGGAGTGGTGAGGTGAAGATGGAGATGGGGAGGAGGCCTGAATATAATCAAAATGCATTGTATGAAATTCTTGAATCTATATGCAACAGTCTAGAACACTATCTGCATTATATTCTGTGCTAGTTAGTTCTGGTCAACTTGACCCAAACTAGAATCACCTTGGAAGAAGGCCCTCAACTGGAGAACTTCCTCCATCAGACTGGCCTGTGCGCATGTCTGTGAGAGCGTTCATTTCACTGTCGATTGATGTAGGAGGGCCTGGCCCACTGTGGGATATGCCATCCGTGGGCAGGCAGGCCTGGGCTGTTTAAGTCACTGAGCAAGCCAGTGAGCAGTGTTCCTCCTTGGCCTCTGCTTCAGTTCCTGCCTCCAGGTTCCTGTCTTGAGTTCCTGCCTTGGCTTCCCTCAGTAATGGACTGTGATTAGGAGTTGTAAGATGAAACAAACCTTTTCCTCCCCAAGTTGCTTTTGGTCATGGTGTTATCACATCACATCAGCAACAAAGCAAACTAGGGCATATTCTAACAGTGGGCTTAATTAGTATGTTTTAAAGCACATATAATTAAATATAAAGAACTCAGATGGGGTATACGTTAACTGAGTGGGAGAGGAGTGATAGTTACTTTTTAAATTTGGTCTTTTTGAGATTAAAGTCACCCTGTAACCACAGCTGACCTGGAAATTGCTATGGAGACCAGGCTGACCTCACTCTTACAGAGATCCCATTGCCTCGCCTCTCAAGTGCTGGGATTAAAGGCATGTGCCACCATGCCTGGCTAGTGATATTTTTAATTTAAGTATATTTGCCTTAAAAAAGGAAAAAAGAAAACCAGAAGCTTTTCTTAATAAATAGACCCACTGCATCTATCTAAAGAGATATGTTTCTGTTTTGGGTAACAAGGTGTGGCTAAGGTTTTGAATATACCTTTTCTTCTCTATATCATGGGCAGATTCACTCATTCATTCATTCATTCATTCATTCATTCATTCGTGCATTCAAACTTTCAAGGTACATTGTCTGAAAGTCTGCTTTCGGTTGGTCCTCGGCTGGATGCCAGAAAACAGAGAATGGGATTTAAGTGTTCCCTCCTCACAGACTAGCAAGGAGACGGACAGACAGATCCAGAGTGATGACTGCCTTAGGAATAAGACCAGGTGCAGGGGGAGCCGAGGACAAGAGGACCAGTGTCCCTGCAGGTACAAGAGAAGCTTCTCAGAGGCTCCAGCATCAGACAAGCTTTTGCAGAAGGCTCATTCTCCAGTTCCTGGATAGCCGGAGGGTGAGAACCACTCCCTTTTAATAACTTGGGGTTACTATGTGATCCACCTTGGCCATAGTCCTTCCTTGTTGTTTGGAAACAATCCTTTGTAAACAACCCTTCCTTCATTGAGCTCAACTAAAGAGTAGCCTGTATTTCCTCTTGTTCTGACAGACACTGGCTTTGACCTGGAGCAGCTGAAGCCTAGCTTGGGAGTGCAGATCTCACAGAGGGCAGTGCTGTGCAAGGTGACTGACCTTTTCCCTGGGGCTGAGATGCAAGGCCTCTGTGGAAGGGCCCCTATGGGATGCTGGTTCTATGTTTGTTAGTTAGTTTGGATAAACTCTGAAGACTTCCAGAAATTTCTAGTGAGATAAAATGGAGCCACAGGAACATAATTTGTTATATAATTCCAAGATTATTTGTCTGAAATTCCAAAACTGCTATTTCCTGAACACCCATTAATTAGAAAGAAAGTCAAGGTATATAATGTACTGACACTGTCTAGGGGACAAAGAGGGAAGAAAACAAACAAAACATTATCCCTCATGGGCTGGATTTGAACTCGTCATCTGCCTCTACATACAGTACCCTTTCCAAGGTCTCAAGCTGCTCTTGCATTGGATAAAATCTCATTTAGCCAAAGCATTTCTGGAGCACTTCCTGGGACAGAACAGATCCTGAACTGCTCAGGCATCTTTTCTTCTAGATGTTCACTGTCAGTGAAGCATGGTGGGGCCTTGAAACATCTAAGACTAGTCCAAAAGCTAATGTTAATACCTGCTGCTGAGCTTTTGGGCCTCTTTTAAGAATACAGAGAGTGAAGAGATTAACTGCTTACAAGCTCCCCCATCTGTTCAAATGGAAAAACTTCACAGAACTAGAAGATGCTGGGTAGCCCA
>NW_008350388.1:4074928-4087329 GCF_000622305.1 Nannospalax galili
AGCTGGCCTTGAACCCACAGAGCCCCGCCTGCCTCTGCCTCCCCAGTGCCGGGACTAAAGGCGTGCGCCACCACAACCGGCTCAAGGAGGTCTTTTTGAGTAGGTGATGCTAAGTTGGGATCTTAGGGCAAAGAATCAGTCCGAAAAGGAGCATTACAAGCAGAGGGGACAGCGTAGGCAAAGGCCAGAGGCAGGAGAAAGCCTGGTGCAGTTGAGGAGCAGATGCAGGAAGAGTGTGGCTTAAATATCATGGAAGGAGGAAGAATTTGAGACTACAGGAGAGGCAGAGAGCAGAGCCTACAAGGTCCCTCTCAGGGCATCTCAATATGTGGTAAGTGTTGTATAGCACTAGAGCAGTTAGTGGCCGAGTTGCCTGGCCAGATCCCAAGGATAGGTAGAAAGGGATGGTTTTGTTGTTTTTTTCTTGTCTTTCTGAGACAGGGTCTCCCTGTGGCCCCAGCTGTCCTGGAACTTGCTATGTAGACCATGCTGGCTTTGAACTCACAGAGATCTGTCTGCCTCTGCCTCCCAGGTTCCCAAGTGCTGGGATTAAAGGTGTGCATAGTTCTTTGTGTGGTTTTCTAAATGAAAGCATCAATTTCAATTTCAAATATATCCTTGGCTGCAGGTGTCATGGCCACTTCCCTCTCCACCCTGGGATTTTTGTCTGGCTAGAGGTTGTGCATGTCTTGTGCATGCTGTCACAACTGCTGTGAGTTCATATGTGCAACTGCCCTGTTGTGTTTGGAAAACACAGTTTCCTTGTATTCATCCACAACCTCTAGCCCTTAAAATCTTCCCACCCCTTGTTTGTAATGATCCCTGAGCCTTGGAAGGAAGTGATGTGATAAAGGCTACACTCGCTACACACTGACCAGTTATGGATCACTGTGTTAATCACCATCTACTGCAAAAAGGAGCTTCCCTGATGAGGGTTGAGAGATGCACTGAACGTGTGGGTATAACTGTAAGCCACTATCAGTTGGTTTAACACTATGTCCATTTAGCAGAACAGTGGTGAGGATCTGTTGGAAACTGATAGCTGCCAGGAGAGTCAGTTTTCTTTAAGGCTATAGCCTCTGGTAGGTCGATCATGGTCCAGGGGATGGCCACAAAACCAAGAAACTGTTTTTTTTTTTTTTAAGAAGCCACAAAGTTGGGTGGATAGGGAAGTTCGGCAGAGGTGGATCTGGGAGTTGTAGGGTAGGGTGACTAAATATGATCAAAATGACAATGTAAGGAAAATTCAAAGAACTAATAAGAAATGAAGAAGAAGAAAAGTGTATCTATCATAGAATGGTAGACTATTGTGGTTAAGACTGCAGACTTGAGGGCTGGTGAGATAGGTCAGCCTGAGGACTTGAGTTCATGCTTATAATCCTAGCACTGGGGAGGCAGAGACAGGCAGATCCCTAGGCTCAATGGTCAGGCAGACCAGCCTAGTGAGGCAGCCCCCAGGTCCCAAGTGAGAAACCCTGCTTCAAAAAAGCAAGGTTGGGGGCCGTTAATGAATGACACCCAAGGGTGTCCTCTGGTTTGCACACAGTCCCCCCCCATTCTGCACTCCCACAGAGAGTACAGACTTGGATTTTTGGATGCACTCTGTAACTTCAGAAAATTTATATAGCTATCCAATCTGATTTCTTCCTCTGAAATGGGAATGGAGAGAATAATCCATATCAATTTTTCACAAGCACAAAATGAGATAATGCATGTGTCGCATTTAGTATAGCACCTGTCATGTAGTAAGTGCTCACTAAGCAGAGGAGGCATCAGCATCCTATTTGTTATTGCTTCTACTTATCACGCCCCTCACAAGGAAAGGGAACATGATGGTGCAACCTAAATGTGTGTTAATAAACTTCTAGTTTGGCACAAAGAGCACATTATATAAACCTAGAAACCACTAAGTTCATTTGGTCTAAGAAAGTAAATCAAAACTGAGGCTTGAGATAGCTAACACGTTTCACATTTCCCAGAGTTATAAGGCTTTATCAAAATTGGAGGCTAAATCTTAATCCATACCACTTATGTTACCCCACCACTTCACATAACTACTAAGACTTCAGTACCCCATGGATGTTGTCAGAGGCAGCACTTTTCTTGTGAGTTTCGGTAAACAGCCTTAGGAGGTATTGGTTACATAACATGTGCGTTCCTGCTTAACCACCCATCTGATGTTGGACTGGGGCCCAGGTGAGGACAAGCCAGTTCTTCTTGGGCCTATTTACACTTGACCCAGACACGGGCACAGAAGAGCTGGGATCAGCCACTCAGTAAAGGAAAGTGGGGGATTTGTGGAAGTAGGGAAGGAGGACAGAGCTGCAGAAAGGACAAAAGATAATTTCATTTTCTCCCAAGAATTTTGGACTACACATTAATTTTTCCCACGAGTGTACACTCTTGTTTGTGTTTTATTTTCCTTGGTACCTTTGTACTAAGTGAGAAAAATCGAAGCTGGGTTTTGAGGACAGTCACTGAAAGCTTGTGTTCTCATGGCAGACCTTGCTGGGCTGTGACTGTGGATAGTAAACATGTGTGGCCGGGTACTGACCTCCCTTTCCCTGGATCTTCCAGTGAGGGCTGGGGAGGCCCAAGTTGGTCTCCAAACCTGTGGTCCTTCTACCTCCAACAGCCTTGGCTGTTTACTATGTGTGCCACACGAATACCACCATGTCCTGTGTGCACTGTGCTGTGGAGAGGAATGGGGAGCTTTATGATGGGGAAGGGGAAGCTTTGAGCTGTGCATCTTCAGGAAATGGGCAGGATTGGTCCTGGGTTTCACAGTAGAGTAGAATAAAGGGGCAGGAAACAATGAAGGTGACAGGGATGGGATATGATGAACATAGGGATGATAATGGTAGCCGGACACTGCCTGACGGTCTGAAGCAAGGCTGGGTTAGGCTGTCAGGAGCCTGGACTAGACAGGAAGAGGCTCTCTTGTTAGGTTTACAATAGCAATCTCTTACTCTCTTATATTATGTGAACTTGTCCAAAGCAAAGAAGTTTTGGGAAGCTATCAAAACGTTTTCCAATTTAATAGAAGAGACTACTCACTCCCAGTAATCAACCCTAGACCATGAATTATTTGGGTTTTAGAGTTTTAGATGACTGTGACTGAGTCATGAGTGTCAGATGAGGGCCACCTGATAGTGGGTCATGGCCAGAAGCTGATTGAGCAACTAGCAGAGTCTTTCACAGAAATACCCTCTTGAGGTCATGGTGCCGGTGCTGGTGGGAGGATGGTCTGTCTACCTGCGAGAGTTGTCCGGTTTGGTGTCACTGTTATCCTTTTACAACTATGTGAAAATTAGTGTGTGGAAACCCGAGTGAGCTGACAGCACACTGTTGGTTTACTCCAGCCATGCGCTGTGCTTTTTATAGACCAGCACTCCTGGGCAGTAGGCCATTTGGCTTAGTTCAGCCCCTAAGTTTGACCCTGGCCTGAAGCATACACTTTGGCATGACCCGAGTCCAAGGTCTGGGTCTGTCACTCATCTGTTATCATCCCTAGCCACACACTGCAGATCAGAGATATGTGGATAATAATAGAATCTATTTCATGGTGTGAAGTCTAAATCAATGTCTAGAAGAGCCTAATGCATGGTCACTGTTCTTTATATTCCTACAATAAAGAGTATTACAGTCAACGGTAAGAAGATCACATATATGATCATAAATATGCACATCCATTCATCCACTCATACATGTATGCTGCTGAATAAACTCATAGGGAAGGGAGTCTTGTGACCAACTGGGAAGCCTCATGAGGAAACACCACAGTAGGGCAAGTAATGCAAACAGAAGGGGAAACAATTGCTGCAATCCTGACAACCACCGAGATGAGATTTGCAATTTAAACAGAACAGACACACAGGATCTACCTCAGAGAATTCCTAATGTCCTATGAGTTAGAAAAAATACAGTTTATTCATAACATAGTTTTAATTTTTCACAACTAATGATCTTTTTCTGAAGTCTCTTCTCTTCTCCCCTCCCCTCCCTGTTTATTTGACAAGGTCTGTAACCTAGGCTGGCCTTAAACTCTTCATGTAGGCCAGGACGACCTTGAGTTCTTGATCCTCTTGCCTGCACCTTCCGAGTGTTAGGATTACAGGCATGCACTACCATACATGGTTTATGCAGCTCTGGGGATCAAATCTAGGGCTTTATTAAGTACACTACTAATTGAGCGTCATCTCCAGATCAGTTTCAGGCATTTTCAACTGATAGGCCTCATTGATCATTTCAGATGGGAAGGGTTACTTAGGAAATTTGGTAGTAAGTTTCAATAATAAATTTTCAGATAAGCTGAGGTGGTTCAAAATATGTTAAAAATGCTTTTGGAATGAGGAGTATATTTTGTGTTACAGTATTTTTTGTCCTTTTTTGCTTTTGGTCTTTTTGAGACAGGGTCTCCCTGTAGCCACAGCAGGCCTGGAACTCACTATGGAGACCAGGCTGGCCTTGATCTCACAGAGATCCATCTGCCTCTGCCTCCCAAGTGCTGGGACTAAAGGCGTGCACTACCACGCCTAGCCTGTTACACCTGTTGTAAAAAAAAAAAAAAAAAAAAAAATCAAGGAAATTAATTGATAGAAGACTTTCATCTTTCTAAATATATATCTTCTAAATCCTTGAACAGGATCAGGCACTGCAGAAGTGAGTGGAAGTCTTTAAAACCACATTATTGTTGTGTAAGACTCTAAAGCAGAAATGTACAGCGTTCTAAGCAGCAAGAACAGAAATATAGCTGTTTGGGATTTTTAAATTTTTATCTCCCTGCCCTAAATTCTTTTGAAACAAGGCAGAAATATAAATAATACATATGGTATTTTTTGATTTAAACAAAGTCCTCCATGAAATGCTGCTACTGACTTACACTCTCTTTCTGGGCACTTGCATGTTTGTGCACACGTGTACATGTGCTGGCGGTGTGGCTGTTTGTAATTGGCCCTGTGACGACTCAGCCACAGATCCGCCTGCCCTGGCACAGTCTTCTCAGCTGTCCTCTCCATCTCCCAGTTTCCATGTAACATTGGGAAGGATCACAAATTGCTATCAATCAAATACAAGAAGAAAAATTGGCTATCTCAAGGTGTTTTAGGTTGCTTCTTGGCTAATCGTTGATGATGCTGGTGATATGAAAATAAGACTTTCATTATTCCTCTTAAGTAAAACTTTACAGAGGTCTCTATAGAGGCTGAAAAGATTTGGAAGCAGACACTGCTTCCTAATGTCCCAAGTGGCAGGCATCTTGGGCGAGCCCGGGGAAGTATTCTTTCTGTTTTAGGATCGATCGCGCACAACTATAGATGCACTTTAAGGGTCTGGGTCTTCAGAACATTGTGACTGATATATTGAGGACTTCATTCTTCTTTTAATGAAATTCTAATAGTCCTCAGACTTACTTTCAAGGAAAATTCCAGTGTTAAGGAGCATAAGGTGAAAATTAAATGCATTCCCTCAAGACCAATCTAATTCCTCACGAGCTACCAGCTACCAGCACCGTGAGGGCTGATGCTGCACATGCTGTGCAAGGATTTCCACACTTGTCTTTTAGCTTTTCACACTCAATCTGTACATGATGTTCAGCAACTTTTTCTTTCATTTAACAGTATGTGATTAAACATCTCTCTGTTCAAATCGATTGAGAGTGATTTCATCATTTTAATAATGATAGTAGATTCAACTCAACCAAAGTTCATAACATTTTAAGGTAGATAACTGTTGCATGTGTGCTTAGAAATTGTTTATTGCAAGAGATTTGTCAATGTGCAATCTTGTATCCTTTTGACTCTCATAAGAATACTTTGTAGGCTAAACCACAGAACCAGAAGTATGTGCCCAAAGGGTATGCATATTTAATTTTTTTGTTATCACTACATAATCATATAAAAGGCAGTACACATTAACGCTTTTACCAACCTGCATAAGTGTTTGTTATTCTGTCCACATCTGTGCTTCAGCATTACCAAGCCTTGAAATTGTAGTGATTGTTGTGATATTTATTGGTATTATAAAAATTATGAGGGCTGGAGAGATGGCTCAGCAGTTAAGAGCAATGGCTGCTCTTGCAGAGGACCCAAGTTCAATTCCCAGCACCCACATGATGGCTAACAACCATCTGTAAATCCAGTTCCAGGGGATCTGTCATCCTCTTCTGACTTCTGCCAGCATTACATGACTTGGGTGCACCTACTTACACGCTGGCAATAACCTTGTACACATAAAATAAAAATAATAAATAAAAAATTATGAATGAAGCATATTTATGATTGCTAATCATTTGCATTTCCTGTCTATAAATTGTCTATTTATGACACATTGTTTAGAAAATTTATAATGGTTTTGTTGAAGAATAGTGAAGTTAGATATACGGGTGTCAAATTATAACCAATTTCTAACTCCATTGCTTTAGAATTGGCTCATGGAATGGGGTTTCTTAGAGGCTCTGATGAAACCACAGCAGGGGGTGGTGTGTCACTTTGCATCACTTTACATGGCTCCTCACCTCTTTTTCTTACCCTTGCTGATCTGAATTTGCTTCTCCCAAATAAACCATAAACATATGGAAAAAAAAAAAAGAATTGGATCACAGAAATTTTTTGTGTAGAAAACTTTAATATTTGTGAAGTAAATTTATTAAATTCTCTGTGATAGTGTATGTTTGTCAGGTTGTTGTTGGAAAGGTGTTTACGCTCTGACAGCTATTTCCAAAAACATGGGCTATTTTCTTCTAGTACTTTTATGATTTGTGATTTGTTTTCTTTTAAGATAGGATCTCTTTAACCTAGGTTGACTTCAAACTGTGTAACTGAGGCTGACCTTGAACTTCATTGTGTGTGTGTGCGTGCGTGCATGGTATATCTGTGTGGGGTGTATGCACATTGTGTGTGCAGGTATGTTCACTCATGCATATTTGTGGAGGCCAGAGAAGGATGGATGTCCTGCTTTAACACTTTCCACTTTATTCCCTTCAGACAGTGTCTCACTAAACCTGGAGCTAGGTTGGAAGCCAGCAAGCCCAGAGGATCCTCCTGGCTCCAGTCCCTACAGTGCTGGGGTTACAGGCAAATGCACAGTGATGCCCAGTTTTTCCATGGGTGCTGGGGATTTGAACTCAGATCTTCATGCTTGTGCAACAAACTATCAGTGCTGCTACCCACTGATCCATCTCCCCAGTCCATATGGTTTATTGTTTTTTTGTTACTATTTATCTTATGGTTTCCCCCTGGCTAGCTGGCCAGTTTGGCCTGGGGTATTGATTGAAGACCATCTTTCCTCCATCCTGCCTTTTTCACGTGCACATGTTACTATTTATCTTATGGTTTAGAGCTTGATATGCCTGAAATTTATTTTCCCCCTGGCTAGCTGGCCAGTTTGGCCTAGGGTATTGATTGAAGACCATCTTTCCTCCATCCTGCCTTTTTCACGTGCACAAAATCTCCACATTTGTTCAAGTTCAGCCTCAGTTCTTCTTCACTCACCCAATGTCTTTATTCAAATTTATGCAACTTTATATTTAAAAATTTCAATGTAGGATAATTATATGAGACTATAGGTTTCATTGTGTGAAGTCCCCCTTGTGAGTGTGTATTTGACAGCTATGTCTCTAGATAAAAAGGTCTCAAAAGCCTACAGGGCCAGGCCCTGTCCTGTGCTCTGGGGATTCAGCATTGAGTAGGAGAGAAGGGACCCCTGTCCCTGTGGACCTTACATGGCAGGAGGGAAGGAACAACGGCAAATAAATACATAACTTAGTACTGTGCCATGAATGGAATGAAGATCATAAACTATAATGAAGAGCTGCAGGTTCTAGGGGGAGGTTCTTAGATAAGCTGTTTGGGGAAGGCTTTCCAAGTGACATTTTAACAGTCTTAAATTAGTTAAGCTTCAGTTTATCCTATCTAATTTCCTTCCAAACAACTTGACCTTAAGTAGTTCAGCATCTGAAATAGAATTTGCCATCTTTCCCTTAAAATCTGTTCCCTTCTGGTCTTTGTCATTTTAATTGGCGTTACCATCATGCTTTTGGGGATCTTGATGTGAAACTTTCAGGACACTTTGCTTTGGTCCTTTCTCTCCCTCCTGGAAGTCCCAGAGTTGTTTTCCTGGAATGGTCCACCTGTGGGTTTTCCTTGGTCGTTATCATTATGCATGCTTAAAATTTCCAGGATGAGATGACTGTGTTTGCCTCTCTGCCTCCCAGGTCTCCTCTTTTCAATATTGTAATTTTGATATTCTCACATACAGCCTTCTCATAAAAAGCTTTCAGTTGCTAGTGGGAAATAATTTTGCCTGTAGGAGGAATGCATAGACTGCCTCATCTCAGAATCAAGAACTTGCAAAGTCTGAGCTCAGCCCAGTTCTCAACCCTTCTTTCTAAGTGAAAACTTACTCTCTGCCAGGCACTACTCTGAACGCTAGGGCTATTCATCCATTCACTCTTCACAACAGCTCTCTTCAGTAGGCACAAGAAGAATCAAGTCTCTGCAAATGAAGAAACTGAGGTACAGAGATGTCGTCTAAGGTCACAGAGCCAGCAGCAAGCACACAGCACATATAACAAGTGAGGGAGTACTATGGTTTGGCTCTAAACCATAGCCATGTATACTACTCTGCTAATATTTCAAATTCTATCCCTGCTTGTGTGTGATAGAGTGCTGTTCCTCTTGGCAGGAACTCTGAGCCTAGCTCTATTTCTGCTTGTCTTAGTGGTCAAGGCCCCAGCTCACGTAGCCACCTATCCTGTTCCAAAACCAGCCTCGTCCATGGCAGTTACTCCACCTCTAAACTCCCAGGGCAGTTTCTGGAAGAGTTGCCTACCACTGCACAGAGGTATATGGGATTATGTATGAACGTCCTACTTCTGAAACTAGACAGCAAACCACTTGAAGGCAGATGCAGTGGCTTCCTCTGGGGGCTTAAGAAAGGCTTAGTTCTCATGGAAAGTACTTGCTATTGATTGATGCCCAGGTCCACCAGAAGACACGTTAGGGGCTAAAGCATGCATTCAGATGTTGGTGATGACATTAATATATATTGATTTTAAACTTGCCATACAAAAATTTAAAGAAGAGAAATTCACTCAACAAACAGCTACTAAGCACATGGCACATAGCTACCTCTTGTTAAGTAGCTGCAAGGCATCGAACAAATGAGACTTGGACTAGCCCAGGTTATGTGGTGATAACAAATACTTGCCAAGTTCTAGTGGATTAAAACGGTTTATTTCTAGATCATATCAGATGTCCTTTGAAGGCCAGTATGGGGATTTTGCTCAAGTTAATCACTCATTGACTAAGCCCCGGGGAGCAACCTCTACCTTGAGAGGTGGGGGATGTCATGTCAAAGGGAAGAGAGAACATGGCACTGGTTGTCAACAGCTCTGCCCATGTAGCATCTGTCTAAAGCAATGACACAATCTCACCCAAACTCATGTAGTCAAGAAATACAGTCCCATCCAGGAGAGCACTCTCAGTGCGTAGTTCTCATGATTCCCCACAAAGATCTCTGCCTTCTGCCGCTCATTCTAGACTCTAAAAGGGACGCCGACAATACATAATAGATATGCTGTGACAGCTGTATTAATTGCAGAATGTTTAGGAGATGGTAATTATTATGGAAAAGGAGAAACAGTGGGTGTCAGCAATGGCGGTGTGAGTGTGAAAGAAACACAGATCTTCATTGAGATGGTGCCACCAAAATGGGTCCTTGAAGGAGGCAAAGGAAAGTGTCTTAGGGCTTTCCTGGGAAAGCAGTTCTGGCAGAGGACATAGCAGTGCAAATCTCTACGGTGGGAACGTCTTTGTGTGTTTAGGAACAGCAAAGAAGTTAGTGTGCCTGTGGCAGATGTGGATGGCAGTCTGGACTGTCAAGGCTAGACCACGTGGGACCATGGAGGCCCTGTCAAGGTAGATCTAGACTGAAAAGCAATATGGTTTGTATTACTTTTAAATATATCTGCATAGAGAATGGAATTATGGAGGGCAAAGATGGAGGCAGGGAGGTAGACAAAGGGATTCCATTGTCCAGCGAGACCTCATGGTAGCTCACCTCAGTGATGGCACTTTTCCTTACCACGGGATCTGATTTCAAGTTTCCTTTCAGTGTGCGTGTTTCATAACGTGGTTTGAGTTTCAAACACAGCACAGTGCTAGAATGAAATCGTGCTTCTTCCCACGATCGCATGGTGGCCCTCTGCCTTCCTCGTTTCACCTTTTGATATCCTGTCCTGCTCCCTATTCACTACTACTGACTATGCTGACTTGCTTTTGGTCACTTGATTACACTAAATTCTTCCCAGCTACAGACATTTCCTGAAACATGCCTCAGCCCCAAAGTCTTTTATGAGAGAGGCCTTCCCTTACTGGGCAGCTTTAGGAAGTGTCCCCTGTGTGTTCCTGGTTACATCGTTTTATATGTTTCCTCCATGGTGGTTATTATAATCTACAATCCTATTACTTAATTCCTTGTTAATGATCTCTCTCTCTCTCTCTCTCCCCCCCCTCTCTCTGTCTCTCTGTATGTGTACATCTGAGGTCAACCTCAGATATCGTTCTTCAGGGACTGTACATCTACCTTATTTTACAAATAGTGCTTGAACTTTGCCACATAGGCTAGAGTTGCTAGCCAGCAAGCCCTGGTGATTGAGCTGTCTCTGTTTCCCCAACACTGGGATTGCAAGTGTGTGCCACCATGCCTGGTGCTTTACATCAGTGCTGACAGTCCAACTCAGGTCCCCATGCTTGCACAGGTAACACTTTACTGAGTTGTCTTACCAACGCCAATAGTTGTTCTATTTATCTATCTATCTATCTATCTATCTATCTATCTATCTATCTATCCGCACTGGGATTGCAAGTGTGTGCCACCATGCCTGGTTCTTTACATCAGTGCTGACAGTCCAACTCAGGTCCCCATGCTTGCACAGTTAACACTTTACTGAGTTGTCTTACCAACCCCAATAGTTGTTCTATCTATTTATCTATCTATCTATCTATCCATCCATCCATCTTTCTATCTATCATCTATCTTCTTTTTCAAAATTTTAAAAATATTTTATTTATTATTTTTTATTTTATGTGTATGAATGTATTGCCTGCATGTATGTGAATACACCCATGTCATGCAATGCCATGGAGGTCAGAGGAGGGCTTCAGATTCCCCTGGAACTGGAGTTAAGGGTGACTCATAGCTGCCATGTGGGTGCTGCGAATCGAACCAGGGTCCTCTGCAAAAGCAGTCAGTGCTATTAACCACTGAGCCATCTATCCAGGCCCCCTATCATCTATCTTCTACAATCAGGCCTACAGAGTTTAATTTGTTTCCCCAAATGTCCTTTAGTGTGGGTTCATGCACTGGAGTCTGATTAACCTAACAGACTGACCCTGACTCTCCCCTTTCCAGTAGCTATCAGTTACCAATAGTTCCTCAGGTAGGGCTGAGGCTTCTTCCCCACTTCCGAGTGTTTATACTGGGATTGTGTCTAGTTTGAGCTTTCAAGGGCCTTGTGCATGCTGTCACCATTGCTGTGAGTTCATATGAATAACTGCCCAGCTGTCTGTAAAACTGTTTCCTCGTGGTCATCCACCTCCTCTGGCTCTTACAATCTTTCTGCCCCCTCTTCCACAATGATGCCCGAGTCTTGGGAAGCAGACATTTGATACAGGTGTCCTATTCAAGGATAAGCACTCTGCAGCCTTTTGTTCTCCTGAACGTTGGCCAGTTGTGGGTTTCTGTGTTAATTACCATCTGCCACTGCACAAGGAAACTTCTCTGGTGAGAGTTGAGAGATGCATTAATCCTGTCAAGTCCAGGGGAGCAGGCAGATCTTGGGTAGGAAAGGATCCCTAGGACCCAAGGAAGCCTGAGAACTAAGATGGCAGGGTGCTAGGAAGTCCCAGGAATGGGAGCCCAGGGCCACCATTCTGGGGGTGGGAAAGGATCCTAGAGACTCAAGCTGATCCTAGAGCTGAAATGGGGAAGGAAACTAACCCAGCCAAGTGAGGAGGACCATGGAGATCTTGGGCAGCAAAGAATTCCCTTAAATAATGATTTTAGTTGAATATTGTTCTGACACACATCTGCCTCTATTTAGTGGATCTACTCTGCATAAACTACCTGCCTGTCAGTATTTGTAGGCTTCAGTACTATCTTAGGTTTCAGACATCTTATGGGAGTCTTGGATAAGGAGCACCATGGTCAGGTGTCCTAAGGCATCAGTAGATACCACTGAGACAAAAATTCAGGATAGAACACCCAAGATCTCCATGAGATATTTTCAAGTGCCACAAAAACACAAGGAAGTGGCACTTTAGAAGAGAAAGTATCTTTTTGAATTCCAAACTAGAGGATGGCTCTAAGCATGTGGGACATTCCAAATTCTAGGGCCATGA
>NW_008350388.1:4087604-4119751 GCF_000622305.1 Nannospalax galili
AAGCCACCATCTGTCCTTTTCAATCAATTCATGATATCACACAACACCAGAAGCTCAAGGTGGAGCTCTGATCTATGCCACTCAAGAAATGTCTATGTCCTTTCTCTAGTTTTCAAGACACAATAAAGCTTGACGTGAAAGAAACAAGGAGATAATAAAATTAAAAATCACTATTCAGAATGGATAGTAGACAGTAGAAGGTGTAGGAGACATGGTGAAGGTCTTCAGCTATATGGAAGACTAAGTTATTGAAATAAAGAGGCAGATGATGCACGTTCTAATCACTCCTTGGTGGACTATTAGAAAGAATAGCATGTGCTCAGGGGAAGCTTGAGGAAGGCAGTGTTGGAAGGAAACCAGGAACTTGGGAATACTTTTGGAAGCTTATAGCTGATGTTGGTTGGTTTCTTCTGAAAGCCTTTCATGATCTGAGGTCTAGGTTACAATTTTGTTGTAGGTTAAAATTTGGCTTCTTTTTATTTGTATGGTATTTGACTGGTTTCAAAATCTGTAGCACCTGGGAGTGGAGAGATAGCTCAGTGGTTAAGAGCACTGATTACCCTTGCAGAGGACCCGGTTTGATTCCCAGGGTCACATGGAGCTTTGTTACCCACAAGCATCCAAAACTCCAGTTCCAGGGGATCTGATGCCCTCTTCTGACCTCTGTGGGCACTGCAAGACAGAGGTGCACTTACACACATGCAGGCAATGTACTCATACATGTAAAAATAAATATCTAAAAAAATTGTAGCATCCATTTCATCTGGTCCTCCTAACAACCACACAGGATGCAGAGTGGACATTATGGTATTCATTTTAGAAATAGGTGGGAGAGGCTGAGAGCTCTAGGCAGCCTTGCTGAGAGCTAAGCAGAGGAATCTGGAAACTGAGTTCTTGGACAACCCAACTACTGTGTCCTGTCGACCTTACTTTGTTTTCGATCTGCGGTTTCATTTGATGATGTGTTCCTTGGCCAGATTTCAGATACTAGGATGTCTGGAAGTGATTTCAGGAGAAGCTAGTCAGGGGTAGGTCCAGCAGGCAAGAGGGAGGGAACGAGCCCAGGCTTAGCCTGATTTCGGCAGAGCATTTGTCACATCCAAATGGATTCCCTCACCAGTGGAAGAGCTGGTTTTGTGTTTACAAGCTCCAATTTTTGCCTGGTCATTGGGCAGTACCCTGCACCACGTTTCCTTAGCAGGACCGCAGAGCATTTGTCACATCCAAATGGATTCCCTCACCAGTGGAAGAGCTGGCTTTGTGAGTGTTTACAAGCTCCCATTTTTGCCTGGTCATTGGGCAGTACCCTGCACCACGTTTCCTTAGCAGGAAGGACCTGGTGCCATGAAGCAATCCTTTGCATAGTGGAGGGCTAGCCAGTTAGCAGAAAAGCATAGCATTGGTGCTCCAAAGGTATACCCCAAATCTATGCTAGTCAATAGGACTAAATGAGGTATTCTCTGTGAGATAAGAGAAAGCCATTTGGTGAGATAAGAGAAATCATTTTCTTCTGGTGTCTTCTCAGGGCAGATGGAGGTCATCCAGGGACCTTCTCTGAAATCAGAGTCAGAAAGAGTTGTGGTGCTCTGATTCCCTGAGGAACTGGATTCTAAGATATTCATTTAGAAAAGGAGTTGTGGTCCAGGCTGTGCTTTGTTTCACTGTGTATGCAAAATTAATTCTATGAATGCATTCTTTTCAGAGAAAACAGCAAAACTAGAGAACAAGTGATTTAGCTTCATACCCTAGGACTGGCAAAAAGCAGAATCCCCGTGAATTCAGGTCTCCCAGTGGCCAGCCCGGAGTCTCTCCTTGGGCTCTGCATGCCAAACATCAGGAAGGAAGTTTGCTTTCCTCTGAGCAACTTGGAAGCTGCCATCTGGAAGTGGAGAGGCCTCCGTCCTCCATTCTGAAAATGCTGCTAAAGCCCACTTGGACATGGAGAGTGAGTCTCTGGAATATTTCTGGAGCCTTTCTCTGACACAGATGGACTGTCACAGGATACAGAGCCCACTGCAGTTCACATGTAGTGGATGTGTGGTGTGGCAGTCATAGGAACGGGGAAGAGAGGAGTCACTGTGAGTGCAGGAGACTTGGGGGGCAGGGCAAGAGATGAGCCCCCTGATGCTTCTCAGAGGAGAAAACAAAACAAAGCAATCTCTTTGCACTTTGTATAGTATATACATACATACTTTGCAAGTGTGTATGCTCAGAGACTTTGGTTCCAGTTCTTCTCTTGCCCTTTGGTAAGGAACTTGGAGGGAAGAATAAGGAGATGAGGCATTGGAGCAGTCCATGTGTACCTTGCAAGGCAGACTTTCAGTATCCTCAGGTAAAGATCATAGAATTATCTTATGGGAAGTTTAGCCTGTATACCTATTTTATTATCTGACATCTCTAAGGAAATCTGCATGTGCAATGCAAAAGAAAAGTTATATGCTAACACATAAACCCATGCTGAGTAAGCAAGAAGTTTAAATAAAGCCCAGATGGAAGCTGTCTAAATGCTTGGGCTGGAAAGAAGACTGGGTCAAATACAATAGCATATCCTAGAGCCAAGGCTTGCTGTTGGGGAGTACAAATCCATCCGCATTTAGTCTAAATGCAGAATGACCTTTCTTTACCAAGTCTTGAGCTTAAAGTTGGCTGCAGTTATTGGAAATCATTTCCAAAGGTCATTTGTAAAGAAGGAAACAGTACTATGGGATCAAAGACACGTCCCACACACGGACAGACGGAAGGCTCTGAAGCTAGTCAAAAGCAACAGGGTGGGGAGCATAGTGGTACTGTTGCTGCCAGTGATGATAGCTTAGGACCACACAGGTGCAAATCTTTTTCTCTCCTTATCTGTTGGTAAACGATTCTCTGTGTATTGCCAAGCTACTTACCAATGCGATGTATATAGCCACAAAGAAATCTGCAATATGCTTAACAAGAAGTGCTGAGGACTATTTTCTTTCATTAGATCAGGGGTAATATTATACAGCCTGTCGCCAAGCAGTAAACATTCCCATGAGCAGAAGTCTGGCTCTCATTCCAAGTGGGGGCATTCATATGCAGGGTACCCAACATGCCATTTGAGAATTTTCCAAAAGGTAGAATAAATATATAGCTAAAGTCACCAGGGCATGGTTACTGTTACCTTAATAAATTCAAACATACAAACAAACAAAGCTTCCTGGGCTCAGCAGGAGAACAGAAATGTTCTTGTGCTCATCAGAGAGTGCTTAATGAGTGTTCTTTTTAGAAGCGGGCAGGAGAGCAGGAATAAGAAATGACTCAGGCTTGATGAGTCTCAGAGGCATTCTGTCTCCTCTGCTCCCTCCTCCCCAGGTAAAATTATACTTAATGCAGAAAACTGCTTTAGACTAAAATAAATCAATATTAAACTACTATGTTTATTTTGTTAATTTAGCATACAAGATGATGGACTTCATTATGACTTTTTCACACGTACGTGTCATTAAACTTTGCTCTCCTTTGTCCCCCTCCCCCACTACCCTATCCCACCCCTCTCATCCTCTGGCTGATTCTCTTCCTTCTTTTAGAAAGTTCTCTCTTCTGCTTTTCATATGGCTTATTCATTTCCCTTTCTTTCATCCCTCTCTGAAGATTTCCTCTTCTCCAGGATCAGGATCTCCCTTATAGTTTCGTCACACACATGTATGCAGGCATGCGTGTGCACACACGCACACTTTTAAATCTAGGTCGTGCACATGAGAGAAAATGCGGCATTGACTTTCTGAGTTTAGCTTATTTTGCTTAACATAATGATTTCCAGCCCATTCAAATTATTCTATTTAATTTGCAATCTCGGTTACAAAGACTTTCTGTTTAATCTTCCTAAGTTTCTGATTTTTGTGTTAATATAGTATTTTTTCGTCTTTGTCTTTGGAGTTGTTTTTTTAAGGATAATGATAATCTTCATTTAGATGCTTTATTATTATTTAGCAACCATATGCTTATTAAGCAATAAATCAGAGTATTAATAATCTTTGAATTCTTTATTCCAACAAAAAATGTTTGAACATCTATTCTGTGTGTGCTGGACTTTCCTAGCACTGAAGCCCAAACAGATTAACAATAAGCCAGCGTCTCTGTTCCACAAATGCTGGCCTGCTTTGTTCACTGAGGAGGGAAGTGACCATCATTTGGTATTTGCGACACAGCAGAGCAAACTCCATCATGGGCTTCCAGCATTGCTTCTACCACTTCGCAGCCTCAGAACCAGAGGCAAAAAACTTCATCTAAGTCTTCGGTTCCTCAGCTGTAAAATGAGAAAAATAATATCGGTTCTACCTACCTCACAGGGATGTGGAGAAAATAAAATAAAAGTAAAAACTTTATGAAAATGCCTCATAAATTTCAAAGCATTATGCAAATCAAGACGCTGATGTGCTGAGTGAATGGAAGCCTGGGAGCAGCACACTGGACGGAACAGAGCTGCTCCTCCAGAGCGGGATGGAGGCAAGAGCCCACCTCATGATCTGAACGGAGAGGCATTTTCTAGGCATCTTAAACACATGGCCTGCCCTTGTGGGTTTCGTCACTGTTTTAAGGATTGGACCTGCTGTTATGCAAATCAAGACGCTGATGTGCTGAGTGAATGGAAGCCTGGGAGCCACACACTGGACGGAACAGAGCTGCTCCTCCAGAGCGGGATGGAGGCAAGAGCCCACCTCATGATCTGAACGGAGAGGCATTTTCTAGGCATCTTAAACACATGGCCTGCCCTTGTGGGTTTCGTCACTGTTTTAAGGATTGGACCTGCTGTAATGAGGCATGCCTTTTGGAATGTCACGCTGTGCTCTCCTTGGAAATGTGTGCATTCTGCTCTTAGGAGAGTGTGACTGAAGAGTTCCCAAGCACAGTCTGAGTACTCTGCGTCTTATCTTGGTCAGTCCCTTGTATCATTCTCTCATTATCATAGCAGCATGTACTTGTGATGCAATAGGAGAAATGAGAAAAATTGTAGCCACAAGATAACCACGGACACTTCGTTCTCTTTGTCCCTTTTCTTCGTTCCTTGGATTGCTTTTCTTCTTTGGTTTGACATAGTTCGGTTAAAGTCTATATCTAATGTGATAGGCTGATTGCATTTGCCACTATAAAATGAGAACTGTTTGTATATTTCCATTTTCTTTATCCCCTCCTATCATTTAAAACTCAGGTCCTGCACCATCACGTTTTGGTATCTCTCCCTGTCCTGCTAATTTGATTTACAAAAGCCTCACATGAAGCAAATGACACATTCCCATCGTAATCATCTCTTTCCTCCTATATAAATTAACTAAATTCTAGCTTCTTCATTCTACTATGATTTCCTTCAAATAAGTGGCTTTTGACATTTGACTGTGTTCACAGAACCTACGTTATTGTTTGACATGTATTCCTTAATAAATATCCTCAGAAAATTTGTGTATATTCTCTATATTCAGTGAGTCAATAAATTGTAACTTCCCTAAATTTTTTTTTCTGTTGCTGGTTCCATATTGTTACTACAAATTAACTGTACAACAATCATTGTTAAATAAATGTGTGTGTGTGTGTATGGTGTGGTGCATGCACATGTTTGTGTGGGCACACGCACATGTATACCTGTGGGGGGTCAGAGGGTGATGTTGGATGTCTTGCTGCTCCAGGTTCTCCACCTTATTACTTGACACAGGTTCTCTCACTTAACCTGAAGGTAGGCTGGCAGCCAGCAAGTCCCTGTGATCCCCCTGCCCCCTCCCCACAGCACTGGGGTTACAGGTATGCATGTACACACTCAGCTTTTTATATGGGTGCTGGTATTTGAACCTGGATCATCACATTTGCAAAGCAAATACTCTTGCCCACGAAACCATCTTCTCAGCCTCCAAAATATTTTTCACATCATTTAAAAGATCTAGAGACAAGAACTTTATTTAAAAATGACCTCTGACGGATGATTTTTGATTGCTGTAAAAAGTTGTATCAATTTTAACCACATCTGGACGGCATTAACTGAGCTCTAGTAAGATACCATAGATGATCGTTCCCCCGAGAAGCCTTCTGTCTCCTCACCTGCTCCATCCATCAAGCACTTCTGTATTTCTATGTAACCTTCCACCACAGACCTACAGTGTTCTACCAAAGTTATGTATTGACTTCTATGTTCAGATAAGCTAAGTAAAGGGACAAGTGTTACTAACTTATATAATACTTAAAGCCTAGAAATAGAACAGATTTTCTGTATATTTTTAGTGATTCTAAAGAACTAGTGTTTAGGAACTGGAGTGATGGCGCAGTGGTGAAAAGTGCATGCTGTGTGTTCATCAGGACTGGAGTTTGGATTCCAGTATCCATGTAACAGGCTGGATGTTGTGGGACTACCTATAACCTCAGGTTTTAAGGGGGCAGAGGCAGGATCACTGGGGTTTGTTGGTTTCTAGCCTAATTAAGAAAATGTGAGCCTTAAGTTCAGGGATAGACCCTGCCTAACAAGAGTTACCAGAGAATGACAGAAGAAGATGCCAGATGCCCTCTTCTGGCTTGTGTCCTCTTCTGGCCTCAGTGCACATGCACAAATGCACACACTTGTACATGTACACCAGACAAGCACACACACACACACACACACACACACACACACACATGTATGCATACATTCAGACAGGCGCAGACACACATACATAAACAAATCTTAAAAGGAATTAGTGTTTTATCAGCTATATAATAAAATGGACTTGTGCATATAGATAATAATGCAATTATTATGTACCAAATGTAAACTGGAGGACAGGGAATAGACTACTGATTTAGTTGCATACTTTGCTATGGAAAGCTTGACAGAATTAATGTTTGATACATGCTAACATGTTCAGTTATGCAAAGACTCAGACAGTGGAGTCAGCAACGAGTCTGCCCTTCTCTATCAACCTGCCTTTATTCCATTTTACACATCGAGCTGCCTTCCCCTAAAAATGTCTGTGGTTTACCTCTTCGACATGCAGATTCAATTACTAGTCGTGCAGCCTAGGGCAGGCATATCATATCAGTGCTAAATCTGTTAAAAAAGAAAGTCCACACTTTTCTAGGGAAAAAAAGATTTTATAATTTATAGCAGTTAATAATGAATATTTCACCAAGGGCAGAAAATGAGCATAGCAGCATGAACGAGGTTATGGGTTATTTCATAGCAGCCCATTGGCCTGAACAGAAGCTTGAATATGTATGTCTTAAATCCCAGTGCAGGAAGGAGATGTGAAATTAAATGATGTTTAAGAATAGATGTACAGCCTTTCTTCAAACGTGGATCAATAGCCATCTATGTAGAAATGATCCTTAACTATGCAAGAGGAGTTCTTGATATTGATGGAAATGTTTAAGGCCACAGGAGGCTCCTTAATTTCTCATTTTCACAATATTCTACTAACAGAGTGGAAATATTGCATTTCTTATAGTTTCTTAAATTGAAACATCGACTAGGAACTGAGAATTGTTTACAGATTGAATTGTGGATGCATAATGAAAGCTTTTGTCTAAAAGGACCCATAAAGTATCAGTAAGAAGCAGTTAAATGTTATTTTTACAGGGCCCAGAACATAAATATACATAACCAGGGAAAGTTCTTCACACTGAAAGACCCAAGTTATAAAAAAATATCGTGCTCATGAGCCACGTAGACATGATGCTTACTGGGCATGGTGAGATCTCATCCATCTTCATCCTATTCACAGAAAGTAGACAGTCACGTCTGGCATCAATCAGTGTATGAATTCCTGACTTACTTAGCTGAAGCAAGTATTTGCTAAGTGGCATGTTTAGAAGAGAGCAGCATCAATCACTCAAGTGTTACTAATTTCCATTGTAATGAGCACTTGAGACTGAACAGGGAGCTCATTGTCCAGGAACACATGTGCTGTCCTGCTGTTGATCACCAATAAACATGAACTCATTTTCAGACTCTCAGGACTTGCCCCTGGCATGCAGAATTTGGAGGTATGATTTCTGAGGGTAATTACCCTGCTCTATGTGTACAGTGCTTTGTAGTTAACAAAGACTGCTATTACATAACCTTGCAGAGCCAGTGGAAGCAGAAGCTTGACAATTTAATTATTACTATTATATTTGAGGCTCACTCTAACCATTTCTGACAAGCTCCCTATCTTTGTCAGAAAATTCAATGGGTTGAGTCAACCTACTAAATATCTGGTTTCCCATCCTGTTGTAGGCCGAGTTCAGGTTCTTTCACTACTCTATCTTTAAAGATCTTTTTCTTTCTTTCTTTCTTTCTTTCTTTCTTTCTTTCTTTCTTTCTCTCTCTCTCTCTCTCTTTCTTTCTTTCTGTCCTTTCTTTCTCTCTCTGTCCTTCCTTCCTTCCTTCCGTCCTTCCTTCCTTCTTTCCTGCCTTTCCTTCCCTCCCTCCCTCCCTCCTTTCTTTCTTTCTTTCTTTCTCTCTCTCTCTCTCTCTTTCTTTCTTTCTGTCCTTTCTTTCTCTCTCTGTCCTTCCTTCCTTCCTTCCGTCCTTCCTTCCTTCTTTCCTGCCTTTCCTTCCCTCCCTCCCTCCCTCCTTTCTTTCTTTCTTTCTTTCTCTCTCTCTCTCTCTCTTTCTTTCTTTCTGTCCTTTCTTTCTCTCTCTGTCCTTCCTTCCTTCCTTCCGTCCTTCCTTCCTTCTTTCCTGCCTTTCCTTCCCTCCCTCCCTCCCTCCTTTCTTTCTTTCTTTCTTTCTCTCTCTCTCTCTCTCTTTCTTTCTTTCTGTCCTTTCTTTCTCTCTCTGTCCTTCCTTCCTTCCTTCCGTCCTTCCTTCCTTCTTTCCTGCCTTTCCTTCCCTCCCTCCCTCCCTCCTTTCTTTCTTTCTTTCTTTCTCTCTCTCTCTCTCTCTTTCTTTCTTTCTGTCCTTTCTTTCTCTCTCTGTCCTTCCTTCCTTCCTTCCGTCCTTCCTTCCTTCTTTCCTGCCTTTCCTTCCCTCCCTCCCTCCCTCCTTTCTTTCTTTCTTTCTTTCTCTCTCTCTCTCTCTCTTTCTTTCTTTCTGTCCTTTCTTTCTCTCTCTGTCCTTCCTTCCTTCCTTCCGTCCTTCCTTCCTTCTTTCCTGCCTTTCCTTCCCTCCCTCCCTCCCTCCTTTCTTTCTTTCTTTCTTTCTCTCTCTCTCTCTCTCTTTCTTTCTTTCTGTCCTTTCTTTCTCTCTCTGTCCTTCCTTCCTTCCTTCCGTCCTTCCTTCCTTCTTTCCTGCCTTTCCTTCCCTCCCTCCCTCCCTCCTTTCTTTCTTTCTTTCTTTCTCTCTCTCTCTCTCTCTTTCTTTCTTTCTGTCCTTTCTTTCTCTCTCTGTCCTTCCTTCCTTCCTTCCGTCCTTCCTTCCTTCTTTCCTGCCTTTCCTTCCCTCCCTCCCTCCCTCCTTTCTTTCTTTCTTTCTTTCTCTCTCTCTCTCTCTCTTTCTTTCTTTCTGTCCTTTCTTTCTCTCTCTGTCCTTCCTTCCTTCCTTCCGTCCTTCCTTCCTTCTTTCCTGCCTTTCCTTCCCTCCCTCCCTCCCTCCTTTCTTTCTTTCTTTCTTTCTCTCTCTCTCTCTCTCTTTCTTTCTTTCTGTCCTTTCTTTCTCTCTCTGTCCTTCCTTCCTTCCTTCCGTCCTTCCTTCCTTCTTTCCTGCCTTTCCTTCCCTCCCTCCCTCCCTCCTTTCTTTCTTTCTTTCTTTCTCTCTCTCTCTCTCTCTTTCTTTCTTTCTGTCCTTTCTTTCTCTCTCTGTCCTTCCTTCCTTCCTTCCGTCCTTCCTTCCTTCTTTCCTGCCTTTCCTTCCCTCCCTCCCTCCCTCCTTTCTTTCTTTCTTTCTTTCTCTCTCTCTCTCTCTCTTTCTTTCTTTCTGTCCTTTCTTTCTCTCTCTGTCCTTCCTTCCTTCCTTCCGTCCTTCCTTCCTTCTTTCCTGCCTTTCCTTCCCTCCCTCCCTCCCTCCTTTCTTTCTTTCTTTCTTTCTCTCTCTCTCTCTCTCTTTCTTTCTTTCTGTCCTTTCTTTCTCTCTCTGTCCTTCCTTCCTTCCTTCCGTCCTTCCTTCCTTCTTTCCTGCCTTTCCTTCCCTCCCTCCCTCCCTCCTTTCTTTCTTTCTTTCTTTCTCTCTCTCTCTCTCTCTTTCTTTCTTTCTGTCCTTTCTTTCTCTCTCTGTCCTTCCTTCCTTCCTTCCGTCCTTCCTTCCTTCTTTCCTGCCTTTCCTTCCCTCCCTCCCTCCCTCCTTTCTTTCTTTCTTTCTTTCTCTCTCTCTCTCTCTCTTTCTTTCTTTCTGTCCTTTCTTTCTCTCTCTGTCCTTCCTTCCTTCCTTCCGTCCTTCCTTCCTTCTTTCCTGCCTTTCCTTCCCTCCCTCCCTCCCTCCTTTCTTTCTTTCTTTCTTTCTCTCTCTCTCTCTCTCTTTCTTTCTTTCTGTCCTTTCTTTCTCTCTCTGTCCTTCCTTCCTTCCTTCCTTCCTTCCTTCCTTCTTTCCTTCCTTTCCTTCCCTCCCTCCCTCCCTCCCTCCCTCCTTCCCTCCCCCTAAGGTGCCCCAGAAGACAGCATCAGATTCCCTGGAGCTGGAGTTAGAGGAAGTTGTGAGCCACTGGACCTGGATACTGGGAACTGAATTCTGTTCCTGTGATGAGACACGTATCTGACATGTATCTCAGTAATACTTTACTCCATGAAGTCTCTGTTTTGTTCTGTAAATCTTTTTCTTCATGTATTTGTTCATTTACCACTTAAGAGATGACTGAGCCATCTCTCCAACCCTTCAACTCTCTTTTTGATCAGTTTTAGCTAACTGGTCTTCCACAGGCCAGTCTCCCATCCTCCCTTTCTTGTTTCCCAATCAATCCTTTGCACAGAGGGCAGAATGACCTTTAGAAAAGCAAATCTATTATGCTATTTTCCCTCCTTACTGTCATTCAATGGCTTACAACTGCCTTTAAGATTAAGTGCAAACTCCTACACAGAATAAACAAGACCCACAAGGCTCTTCAAGACCTGGCCTTTGCCCAAGGCAGGGTTCAGTCTCTAAAAACAATGAAAAGATTATGCCGTTTCACTTCCTACTTCTGTCACTGATATGTAATAAAGGGAAAAAACAAGGCATAAATCATAAAATATATACCTATGATGAGGTTAGCATACTTCCTTAAATGTCTCTCATTACAAGATTATTGATGAATTCATTTTTGCCTGTGCTTTTTGGGGTCTCTGAGGATGTGCATCCTTATTATTACAATGTACTCTGCTCGTCAGGTGACCCAAACCTGTAGTTTCTCCTGCCAAAACCATCATACAAACAAAACAGGAGCAACAACCAAATTGCATACATACTATTAAGTAACTCCCTCTCTCACTGGCCTCTGGGAGTTCATGGTTTGGGAGGAATGGTGGGAAAGAGGTTCCAGAGCACTGGAGTATTTCCTGATGTGCTTTTTAAAAAAAAATTGTTTTATAAAACCTTTATTGAGAATTTCATACATGCATATAAAGTGTTTTGATCAAATCCATGCCCACTCCCTCCCCTCCAACATTCCCCCCTCTGAAGAGGTGACCCTAAAATCTTTTAAGGATTAGATACAAGCTCCCAAATATTTTTGATGTTTTTGGCCTTTGGAACGGAGTATGTTTCTAACAGGCCCAAGGACATTTTGACTTTTATCCAAGAAACTGGCTACATTTTGGGGGGTCTTTTAACCCTAACTGCCTAGCCAATTCCTACCTCCTATTTTTATCATGCCATCCTCTGAAGGGGTTACTCAAATTGCCGATAGGGAATCTGGACATAGACCACTCTGGCTGCTCCCATGCTGAACAGGGACGCAGGGTGAGGCAATTGGAGTACCCCTTCAGTGGGTCTATCTAAAAGACTCCCAAATTGCATAACTCTTATATGTAGGGGGAAAAGAAAGTCCTTGACTGGTGAATAAGAGATGTGAAGGAGAAGTAAGGCAGGAGTAATTAGCATTACAAGTTCTAGACAGGGAACTAGAAAAAAGTCAGAACAGGGCAAATTTCAAATGTTCATATGAGATAAACAGACAATTGCAGAGAAAAAAATTATCAAATTTGACAAAGGTAAGGACTGAAGAGGAATTCCCACACACTAGTGGAAATAGGGGATTTGTATAAACACTTGGAAATGCTTTTTAGCAACTAGTAGCAACCAAAGGTTATGTAAGCTTTTCTCACTAATGGACATATAGCTACTGGAAATGCACGCACATGCTCACCAAAGGTCGATGATAATGCTGTTTGTAATGTGTCAGTAGACAGACGGAAGACTGTGGACCCAACAGAGAAAAATTACAAACATGTCTCGTTTGGACATGCTATGTTTCTTAGAATTTAAATGACAAATATCAAGCAAGCAGTTAGATCTGTGAATTTGGGGTCCAGAGAAGGAGAACTGGATATATTTTTAATATGGTTACCATGGAAAAAGATGAGGACTGGGTGAAATGGGCTAACAGCATTAGCAAACTAGATAGATGGGAGGGAGAAGTAAGAAATCTGAGAAGCTTCTGGCAGTGAAAGGGGAGAGGAGGTGCCACGGACATCAGGTGCTCTCAGAGGAGCAGGGGGTGACCAATTATCAGAATATTTCTGATAATTCTGATGAAGACTGAGGAAGGCAGGAATAAGGTACCCACTGGTGACCAGGAGCAATCTTTGAAGTGACAGAAATAAAATCCTTTTGGAAGGTAGGATGTGACTTTTGGATTGACAGATACCTTGATGACTGCCTGTGCATTTTTTCTGGGTGTGTCTATGAGAGTGTTTCTAGAAAAGACTTGCACGAGGGTCAGTGAACTGAGGGGAAGTTCCTTCAGTGTGGGTGGATACATTCCCTTGATTGGGAGCCCAAACACAACGGAAAAGAGGACGAAAAGGAAACTGCTCTGGCTCTTCCTTCCGTGGCGTGGCGCATTGATCCTGCTGCCTTTGGATGCCAGACTCCAGCCACTTTGGCCCTTGCACACTGACATTTATACCAACTGCTCTCTGGGGACTCCCTGGCCTATGACCTCAGAATGTAGCTGCTTCATCAGCATTTGGCTCTGAGGCTTCTACCTCCTTGGGCTAGCCCATGCTAGCTAGCTACTTACCTGGCTCTGCACTTGCAGCCAGCCAGCCAGTGGGGAGACTCTTCAGACCCTGGGCAAGAATGTGAGAGAGCAAATTCATCTAGTTAACTCCGTCTCATGTATGTAACTGTCTATACTACATACACATACACACGCATTTGTGTTCTATTTGTTCTGGTCTGTGATAGTTCTTGTTCGTTCTTCCTGAAATATCTTCTGCATGAACAAGGGCGTCCACATACTTGAGATGGTAGAGCAGCCCAGTAAGAGGTGAGAACCAATGCTGTCCTCTTCCTGTTCATATCTCACCCTATTCCTTTGTTTGGAGCACCCCTTAACTGTTGAGGCAGAGCTCATCCCCAAGAGTCTCCCTTTCCAGAATCCATGATGATGGGGCTCAGGAACATGGAACTCTGCCAGCAGAGCTTGGCCCAAACTCTGAACTAGAAGCTAGTAACAGGAGGACATTCAGTCCCCTGGATCTCCTCTGGATCTGGAAAAGGTGGTGGCAAGAGCCTGGACACAGCGGGTCTGAGAAGGAAGAAAGTGTTACATTTTGTTTTTAAGGATTTTATAACCACTGAAGGTAGGAACTGACCGTCTCTTATTGATCACTGAAATCTCTGAGCTCAGTAGAATGGCTGATCAACCATCAAGCAGTCAGGAGGAAAGCTTGTTTAGCTCATGGTTTCTGAGTTTTCTGGCCATAGTCAGTTGGTATCATTGCTCTGGGGCTGTGGTGGCATCCCACATCATGGCAGGAAGGCATGATACAGGAGCTCCACCGACAGCAGCCAGGAAGCAGGGAGAGGGAGAGAGGAGAGTCAAAGATCCCAAGATCCCCTTCAAAGGCCTCCCCAGGTGACACAATTTCCTTCCATTTGGCCTTACCTCCTATAGTGCCACAGGCTTTGGACGAAGTCTTTAGTACATGATCTCTGTTTGGACTTTCAAGGTCCGAACCATCACAACTATTTTCACTTTACTGCCCGATGAACAGATGAGCATGTAAGTAAATCTGCTTAGAGTCTACTTCGGTCATCCTTCCTTGCTTAGCCTTTGAAGGACAGAACCAAAAGTAAGATTGTTTTGAAATTCTTGTGGAAGATTTCTGCACCTTGATATCAGATTTTGTATTTGGTAGTAAGTGTTTAACATTTCACAGGACACATTAGTCCTGAAAAAGGAAAAGAATAGGAAGCAAAAAACACAAATGACCTTTTTTAAAAAAAGATTTAAATTTAAATTTTTTCTCTCAGGACAATGCAATGGCATTAAGTCATTGCAATTAATTTTAGATAGAAGGGATAAGTGAAGATACAGTGTACTCGAATTGTGTCTTTCTACTTATTTGCCTTGCAAATCTACTAAGTTTCCCAAGTATTCATTTGGAAGATATTTTATTTAGATAAATTTTCATTTCCTTATAACCTATAAGTAGCTATACTAAATACAGTTTGAATTCAGAAATGTATCTCCATAGTTAAAAAAATAAAGAAGCAAAACATTTCTATTCAGCATGATAATCAGTGTCCCCTCTCCCCATCCATGTAAACTTTGGTAGTAGTTACGAGAGAATGGGCAGCTGCTCTGTTACCAGCATCAGTCCATAAATTCCAGAAGATTCCAATCTCAGATTTACCTATATGAAACCGTCCATGGCTAATCTTGATGAGCACTGCATGTGTTACTAGGTCTTAACCCAGAATAGTTACCACTTTGAATAACAAGTTACTTAGGTAATATAAGTTTTTTCATAAATGGGAAAAAAACAGAAATGAAAGAGAATTTAAAAATTGAATTTCAGCCAGGCGTGGTGGTGTACGCCTGTAGTCCCAGCACTTGGGGGGCAGAGGCAGGCAGATCTCTGTGAGTTCAAGGCCAGCCTGGTCTACATAGTGAGTTCTAGGACAGCTGGGGCTACAGGGAGACCCTGCTTCAAAAAGACCAAAAAAAAAAACAATTTCATTGTCTTGGGGAAAAATCTAAACTTTTAGGTCTAGAAATGGGGGTAAACTTGTACTAATGACTGTCCCATAAAAATAGGAAAATAACCCAACAAATGCTCTTAATCTGTGAAGTTTATTTTTAATTTTTAAAAAATTTTAATTAAAAAAAAATTTATTATTTTTATTTTATGTGTATGCGTGTATTGCCTGCATGTAGGTAATGCACTCATGTCGTGCAATGCCTGCAGGGGTCAGAAGAGGCTGTCGGATCCCCTGGAACTGGAGTTACAGACAATTGTTAGCAGCCATGTGGGTTCTGGGATTCGAACCTGGGTCTTCTGCAAGAACAACCAGTGTTCTTAACTACTGGGCCATCTCTCCAGCTCCTGATCTGTGAAGTTTTATACTGCCATCATAGTGCCAAAAATCTTGTTGAGCCACGAGTCTGGCTACTCAATGACTGTAGTGACAGTGTCTTAGTAAAGACGAGGGGGAACAAATGAAGAAACTGTAATAATGAGCAAACTGAAAAACAACAACTAAAGGGAATAGAAAGCTAAAACTCAATTTAAATGTTGTCTTTAAAAAGGCACAAACAATTCTAAAAATCTAAGGGTCTGGGGAACTAAGCCAATCAAACAGACCATCTATTTATTCCATATGAGGTTGACTGGAAGCTGATTTGAAATGCAGAGCAATTTTGGCTATAGAATCATTATTGCATTGGTTTTCCAGGGCTGCCGTAACGAAATGACTTAAGCAACGAAATGTACTTCCTTACAGTCTGGAGGCCAGGAAGTCTAAGAGCAAGGGGTCTGAGGTCTCCCTTGCTTTGTGGGCGGTAGGTACCTCCTCCCCGTGTCATGGTGCCTCTTTGTACATGGTGTCTTGCATTGCATTCCTTTTTTTTCTTTTTCTTTTTCTTTTTTTTTTTTACAAAAACACTAGTTAGGAGATTGAAGCTCCTTCTAAATCCCTCTCTTCAGTCTGATTGGCTCTTTGAGGTCCCTGTCCAAGTATCTTCCGAAAAAGCAGGTTAGGACTTCACTACCTGTGTTTCAGGGGACACAAAATTCAGTCCATAACCACAGCCTTCAGAAAAGACCGTACACGGGAGAGGAGACGGGTGAAGAACTTCCTCAGCAAGCATGAGGATCTGAGTTCAATTTCCACAGCCCATGTAAAAGCGAGGTGCAGTGGTGCCTGCCCATAAAACCAATGCAGGCAGGTGGAGACAGGAAGAGCCCAGGGCCTTGCTGGCCAGCCAGTCTAGCCAAAACTGTGAGCTCCAGCTTCAAAGACTTCATCTCCAAACAATAATGGAGAAACCAATGAGGAAAGCCATCCCACATCAACCTCTGGCCTCCACCTATGCCCCATAGGCTAGTACACATGTAGCATAGGCATACATAACCACAAACACACACATACATTTACACATAAGCACAAACATGCATGTACACAAGTACATGATACATATGCATACACACAGAAGCAAAACAGAAATGTTCTGCTTCTGTGTGTATGCATACACATATACAAGCACATATACATGTACAAGCACACATACACAAGAACACACATACACATAAGAACATGCATACATACACATTCATACATGCAAGCTCACACATAGGCACATGCATACATACATACTCATGCATATACACCAGTACACATAAATATATACAAACACATACAGAGTTAGCTTTTGGCTGCTCATGCCTGTTCTGGATTAGGACACTTTGGAACTCAGAATTATAAGACTAAACAAAAGAAGTCTCCCTTGTGTGTATGTGTGTGCATGTGTGTGTTTCTGTAGATGCATGAATGTACATGTGCATTTGTGTGTATGTGTGTGTATATGCATGCGTGTGCATATGTATGTATGCATGCATGTGATTGTGTGCATGTGGGTATGTATGCCTGTGCTTGGGTATTCATGTATGTGTTTACATGTATGCACATGTGCTTGTGTGTACATATGCATGTCCTTGCGTATATGTGCTTGTGTATGCCTTTATGTGTGCTTATGTGACTATGCATGGATGGATGTATATGTGTGTATATATATACACCTGTTTATGACCGTTTGCATGTGTGTGCTTATGTTTATGTATTCATGTGTATTTGTATGTGCATGTATTTGTGTGTATGTGTGTATGTGTGTTTGCAGGTGTGCATATATTTATGTGCTTGTGTGTACGTGTGTGTACTTGTGTTTATACATGTATGTGTACTTATGTGTGTGTATGTGCTTATGTGTATGTATGTATGTGTTTGGGTGTGTATTTATGTGTGTGCTTGTATGTGTGTGTGTGTGCACACATGCGCTTGTGTGTGGGGGTGGGTGTCTCAATTCCTTTTCTCCTTTGGTTTCTGATCGCTCTTGGGCAGCCTCTAACACAGCTGTCAGTGACCTGTGGCTGCTGGTCTTCTTGTCCCTGTGAAACCTCCACTAGAATGTGGGCTGGGCTACTGATTTCCCTCTGAGAGTGCTGAACAGAAGTGATGGGCTATCACTTTTAATTTAGTGTTATAGACTGTGGCTCTATTTCAGCCTGTCTCTCTTGACTTGTTCACATCTGGGGAAGCCAATTGCCACATTATGAGGCATTTTGTGGAAAGGCCCATGTGACAGAGTGTGGAAAAGACTTTGTGAGGTTTGCCCACAGTCACATGGGTGAACTTGGAAATAGCAAGCTTTAAGATGACTGTAGCCTCATGGAAAACTCCAAGATGAAACTACATAATTATGTTGGGACTAGAGTCTTATAAATCCAGCTCCAGGATTCTAGAGCTATGAAATGATCTGTTGTTTTTAATCTGAGAAGTACTAGACTAATTTGTTATGCATCCATGGAAACCTTATACAAGTCTAAGCTACAAATGTCAGACCAAATTCCCTTTTGATATTGCAGCTCATAGATACATGAAAAATAAGCAAAATTAGCTTCAGAAGCTTTTTATTAACATCCTTAAATTGAGATTAAAAATCTAAGATGAATCCATGCAACTGTCATTCTAGGAAGATGGTTTTTCATACATTTTAATGTAATTGCTTTGAATTTTAGTTCTCTCATTATTGAGTTTAGGTGTATTTTTCTTTTCAGTTGGAATTTCAGTTTACTTTTTAAGAGATAAAAAAAATCAAAGAACTATCAAAGATATCCTTTAAAAATAATTATTTTAATGTGTGTGTGTCTGTGTGGGTATATGCATGTTAGTACAGTGCCTATGGAGGCCAGAAGAGGGCATCTGGTCCCCTGGAGTTGGAGTTACAGGAGGTCTTGAGCCACCTGATGTGGGTACTAGGAACTGAACCCAGATTCTCTGGAAGAATAGCAAATATTGTTAACCACTGGGCCATCTCTCCAGCCCCAATTAATATGAAATTAATATATGTTCACTTGGGAATAAAACCAGAATCTCTATTCATTGCTCCGAGTGGGCCTGAGTGACTGCACAGTTCATGCTTTGCTCAAAAGTGCATCTGGTGGTGCTCAGGAACCTGCTCTGTCCATTCAAGATTCTACAGGCCAGCCTGGATGATAAGGCTGAGTGACAGCTTATCATTGAGCTGGTTCTGCAATAACTTTGTAAACTTTATAAACGTGACCTCGGGTCAGCAGTATCTTTACGTTGCAGGGCTTTAGAAGTGGATAGTGAAGGATGGGAAAGGTTTGGTCTATGTTAATGCTTCTATAACCACTACTTAATAGGGTGGCAATAATTCTACATAGGAAAAACCAAACTCTATGGGTACAATAGGATGGAAGGGCCGGGCGTGATGGCACATGCCTTTAATCCCAGCACTCAGGAGGCAGAGGCAGGTGGATCTCTGTGAATTCAAGGCCAGACTGGTCTACATAGTGAGTTCCAGGACAGCTGGGGCTACAGGGAGACCCTGTCTCAAAAAAAAAAAAAGACGGAAGGAAGGAGGGAAGATTGTTTCCCAAAAGGAATAAGATACTGGGCACTTTCATAATGCCCAAGACATGTAGTGGAGATGAACTCACGTTAAAATAGTGCTTTGAGTTTCTGTCTAATAGGCTCTTGTCCTTTAACAATGTGTGAATATTTGTAGTATATGAATATGTGCCTATGTATGTACATATGCACAAGCTGAGGCCAGATATTTTAGCTTTGGGTATCTGTAAGTAACTAAATCATACCTAATCTTATTAATTTCATTCTGTGCTGTTTGTTGGAGAAAAACATTAAGCAGTATTTTTGATTCAGTAAATATTTTTATTAGTATTGTGAACCTCTTAGTGACATATCTTAGTGAGTCATGGCATGGGTCTGGACTCTGAGTGCCTCGCTTCTGTTGGTTAACTTAGTGGGCAATGTGTTTATTTCTGTGAGTTTCACCTTTTTCAGCTCTAAAAGGCAGAACAGCAGTCTTACTGGTGGGGTTGCAGAGTTCTGAGGACACCCACATCCCATTATTTCCCTGCCAGTGTCAGTGATCATGTAGAAGCGTAGAGGGAAATTTCTTTAAGCAAAAAATTCTTCTATATTTAACTTACAAACAAACTCCAAAAAGGGGAAACACATTATTGGTAATGTAATCATCAGCCATAAAACAAAATCCCTCTAATATTATAAACATTATCTATTATAAAGCACATTATCTTGAATGTAATCCACTTTTCTAAACCACCTGTGAGGATTTGATTGCTTATTATGATATAATCTCATTTAAGTGGATCCTGTGACACGGAATTTGAGGCAGAACTGGTACATAATAGTGTTATTTGTCTACACAATGGAATATGTCTAGCTAAGCTGAATACAGAGGGCTTATCTCATCAACTGTCTTTTACGGGTTCAGCTATGAGACCCTGAAAAAGAGTCCCTGCAAAATGAGTTGGAAACTTTTGAAGAGGAAAGGGTAAGAGAACTATTATGGTATACATCCAAATGTTCATGTGTAGAAAGAAGACTTGTTCTCCAATGAAGCAGTGTGCAGAGGGGGAGCCTTTGGGAAGGGATTTGATCATGAAGGCTCTGACCTCCTAAAGGAATTAGTCCATATGGACTTGTAAAAATGTGCTTTTAGGAGATGGTGGAAATGTTAGGAGACAGGGTCTAGGTGGAAGAAACAGGGCATTGGGGTATGCCTAAAATGGTATGTTCTTGTCCCCTGCCCCTTCCTGTCTTTCTCTCTCTTTCTTTTTGCTTCCTGGCCACCATGAGGCAAGAAGCTTTGCTCCACCACACACCTCCACTGACATGGTATCCCACTGACTCAGATTGCAATCTCTAAAGCTGTGAGCCCAAATATATCTTTCCTCATTTAAGCTGATTTCCTCAGGGATTGTGTCCCAGTGGTGGCATGGTTACAGGTACAACAGCCATCATCCTTGTGGCCTTCTCGCCATTCCAGTATTCTAGCCATACAATAAAACTCAAAACCAAATCTCCAGCTACTAATTCTTCTCCCTCTATATTAGTCCATTGCCACTTAACTGTGCTATGAACCAAGGAGCTCTAGAACACATGGATGCTGGGCCTAGGGACAAGACTCCAACCATCATTTTTCTGGCCTAATGTAAATCTGTGTCAGAAATAGAAGTCTCTAGGCAGGACCAGGAAAAGATGTTTTCTGTGTACTTCCTGCCTCTAATGTCTATGTCATAGGATAAAGCTTGAAGTTTGAAATAGCATTCATTTTATTTTGTTTCCATTCTACATTGCTGGCAATGTTGTAACTTTATAGTTCTACCATCAGGAGTAGTCATTTGCTGGTTTGAAGTAAATGAATAAATCTCCAAACGTTGGGTTAGACATGAACCAGGTATGCAAAAGAATCTGTAGATAACGAAGGAACTGAAATGGCGCAGAAGGAAAATAAAAGAGGAAATGAAAATGAGAAAGAAGCCCTGTGTCCTAGTTAATCTTCACTGTTAGCCTGACTGGATCTGGTGTCACCATGAAAACACACCTCTGGGCATGTCTGTGACAGTGTCTCTAGAAGTATCTTCACTAAGGAAGGATGACCCACTCAGTATAGGTCATCATTCTGAGCACCATTCTATGGGACACAGTCAAGTTGGAAAAAAAAGTGAATGGGGTACCTCCATCCATCTCTCTCTGCGTCCTGACTGTGGAAGGGTGCGCTATGACCAGTTGCCTCACATGCTGTGGATGGGTGCCCTGTGACCAGCCACCTCACATGCTGTGGATGGGTGCCCTGTGACCAGCCACCTCACATGCTGTGGATGGGTGCACTGTGACCAGCCGCCTCACATGCTGTGGATGGGTGCCCTGTGACCAGCCGCCTCACATGCTGTGGATGGGTGCACTGTGACCAGCCGCCTCACATGCTGTGGATGGGTGCCCTGTGACCAGCCGCCTCACATGCTGTGGATGGGTGCACTGTGACCAGCCGCCTCACATGCTGTGGATGGGTGCCCTGTGACCAGCCGCCTCACATGCTGTGGATGGGTGCACTGTGACCAGCCGCCTCACATGCTGTGGATGGGTGCCCTGTGACCAGCCGCCTCACATGCTGTGGATGGGTGCACTGTGACCAGCCGCCTCACATGCTGTGGATGGGTGCCCTGTGACCAGCCGCCTCACATGCTGAGGATGGGTGGGATGGGTGCGCTGTGACCAGCCGCCTCACATGTTGTGGATGGGTGCGCTGTGACCAGCCGCCTCACATGCTGTGGATGGATGCGCTGTGACCAGATGCTTCACATGCCTACTACGGTGTCTTTTCTGCCACGATGGACTCATATCCTTGAGCTGTGAGCCTGTCTTAGGCTGCTTTTTGCCAGGTATTATATCACAGAAATGAGAAAAGTAACTAATACTATAATGTCTTAACATTCTTGTCATTCATACACAGGGGAAATAATCTCTTATCAAGGGTGGAAACCCTTGACAAGCACATGGGAATTATAGAAAGGTGTCTATAGCCATGTCCTTTTTTTTTTTTTTTTTTTTTTTTTTTTTGGAAACGGGCCCCCCGCCGCCCCAGAGCTCCTGGAAATCACTATGTAGACCAGGCTGGCCTTGACCTCATGGAGATCCGCCTGCCTCTGCCTCCCGAGTACTGGGATTAAAGGCGTGTGCCACAACGCCCGGCCCATGTCCCTTCTTTAATGGGTCAGCAAGACACACTGTCCATCATATCAGCGGGGTTTTCTATGAAGATATGAAGATTCTGGTCACTTTTCGGCTCTTGTCACTCCACAGGTTTTCTGGCTATCACTGCATTTGAAAAATACCAGAGCAACGTCTGACATGAGGGATTATATTAAAATCAGTTTATCAATACTTAATTAAGATGCACAATCTTCCTCTTGGGAAGGAAAGCAATAACCTGATCACAATAATGAGATTGTGCAACAAGCTTTGAAAATGCTTATACCACATTGATGCAGAACAGTATTTGCTTACACGTTAGATATAGCCATTGATTGATGGCTCTGAGCCATAGAACAAGGTAATAAATGTGAGCAGAGCAAGCTATGGAAACCATTTTATTACTGTTTTACCTTAATAAAATACTATTTACCTATTCAATTCATATTATACTGTAGTATCCAAAATATTCAGCCTTGAATTTTCCAAATTTATTCTGGCAGGATTTAGCCCATAAAAACAATAATTTGTTCTCCAAATCAAATACCACCACTGAGGCAGCATGTTCTGAAAAACTTAGGTTCAAGCATGATACTACATTTTTATTCCTCTCACCAAAAATGACTTCACTGGGTCTGATATAATGTGTTTCCAAAAGTAATTAAAGATATTATAAGATCAAACTTGACATTTAAATTAAACTTAATTAGAACAAACAAAATTTCAGAAGTTTATATAAAGAAAACATTGGAATTAGAGAAAGTAATGATTTCATCATATTATATTGTTTAATATGTCTTGAGAAAGTTACAGTTTTCTATTTAACTTCCTCAATCATAATCAACAATATACCTAGCATTTGAATAGTCTTCTTATAGGCTCCTGACACAAAATTGATCTTTATAACTGGTGGTTCATTTTGTTATTCCTAAAAATCAGAAACAATGCAATCTAGAAATGTAATAAAGTCACTCTTTGATTTACTAAATAAGCTGAAAATACACCTAAGAGCAGATAATCATAGCGCAGAAACACAGTGTACTGTAGAATTCAGTTATTTACTCTTGTGCATCTGTGGGCGGCTGCTTGTGGATGCTGAACATCATCACGAGAGAGTACCGCACATCATATCACAAGCTTGGGGAAAGACCACAATTCAGTGAAGAATAACTTACACTGAAATGCTATTGCTTTTCCCCCACCAAGTAGGAGATAGACTATATGCAATAGTTCACGAGAAAGGTCAATATACTACATTCCTAGCAGTGTTAAAAATTTACACAATGCTAAATAACAATGATGCATGCACCTATGTAAACGGTGAAGTTGTATCAGTGGAGTATTTCCAAGGGGGAGAAGTCAATGACAAAAACATGAGAAGATGCAAATCTTTAATCAAGTCAAAACACTGAAATTAAAATTAATTTGCCTCTTCAGTATGACTCAATCATACAGGCTAGACAAGTAATGATTCGATGTACTTTCCAATAAGTAAAAAAAAAAAATCTTAAAATAATAGTGAAATAATAATTTTGTGGAGATTGACATTGAAAGCAAATTTGTTGCTTGTGTGAATAACACATTTTTTAAAGGCTGAGGGCAGAGCAGGGTGCTGCAGTGGCTTATTGAAATCTAAACTCTAGAGTAATCTGCATAATAATTATCCTAATCATTTTCCTACCAGAAAAACTGATGGTGTGTAGACTTTCCCATGACCACATGGTGAGTCAGAGGAACAAGGAATCAAATTCTTGATTCCTAGTCCCAGACCACCATTTCATTATTCTGGAAGACCATGATCCAAGCCCCTGGGAGGTTAGCCCAGAGCTCACTAAGTAGGTCGCTGGGTGAGGTGCAGCCAAGCTTTCTTTGTTTCAATTTACAGGATGAGATTATGGGCATGGGCCTGGTAAATTGTACTTGCAATTATTTTCTTAATTATAACTTCAGGGTAATTTCCTCAGATAGGGTGCATGATTCAAGACTACCCCTCCCCCTTTAAGGAATAGGGCAATTGAAGGTCTCCCCTCTTTGCTAGAAGGAATTGCTGATATTGGCTAGCCTACAAATATAACACAAATTCTTCACATGACAACAACCCAAAGAAATGGTGGATTAGGAAAAAAAATCAGTTAAAGTAGTTGTCAGACTGCACATGGACAAAGTGAGCCTCTTCTGTTACTCCTTTCCCTCTTCATTATGTTTCTTACAACTTGCACTTTGCAGTGTCTGTGATTGCAATGTATATATATATATATATATATATGTAATGTTTGCTATATATACATATATATGTATAATCTCTTACTTTCCTTTAAACAGTTTATTACATTTGTTTATTATTTATTTATTTATTTATTGTAGGGAGGGGTGTGCACGCCATGGTATGCATGTGGAGGACAGAGGGACAGCTTGTGGGAGTCAGTTCTCTCCTGTAATGTGGGATCTCAGGATCAAATTCAGGCTATCAGGCTTAGCAGTAAGTGGCGTCCCCTTTAACTCCGCAATGGGTGCTTCAGTCTTGGGTACACATCATGGACTAGGTTTCCCTGCTTGCTGTTTCCTTGAAGATATTATCATGCAGGAATGTGCCTCTTGCTCTTATTTCACTCCCCATCCACTTGATCTGTGTGAGAAACTGGTCTCTTCTCGCCTCCGGTTACACATTGTCTATTACCATTATATTTAGGTAAAACAGATCCAAGAAAAACATTTTATTGATTTCTTACAGAAAAAAGGATATGAATGTCCCCAAATGCAACAAAACAAAATAACCAAGTCCCCCAACCAATGTATGTGCTCCCTTTGAATTAAAACATCATCATCAACAACAACAAAACAAAAGCTGGAATAAAAGCCAAATCACAACTCAGTCTCACAGATAACTCATTCCAGCATTGCTTCTAGAGATTAAGGATATCTGGGGACACAAACCATACTCTATAGGTCATATTATTATACAAGAGAGTGAATTAAATTGGGCAGGGGGTAGTGAGGGGGTGTGGATAGGAAAGGGGGATCCTTTTACCACCTAATTATATTGTTTGAAAATACCAAAAATCCAAGAGGAGGAGGCAGAGGGAGAAATGACAGAACTTCTGATTTCAAAACTATGTCCCTTTTACCTGGTTTTTCTTCCGTAATCAATTGGTACTTAAAAATTGTCTGTCGGGATATGCCTTGAATTCTTCCTCCCTCCCAAAGATTTCACCAAGTACTTCTTGACAATGCTGATTTTATATCCCTAAGTGCCCCCTAGTGACAAGGTCTAATTTTCAAAATCTCTTTGGCAGTGATTTTGTTCCATCTCCTTTTCCTAGTACAAACGTGGCTGTCTTGGGGACAAGGAATCTAATTTATAATCAATTTATTTCAATTAGGCAGAGAGTAGAGTTTCTTCAGTGGATCTACGACATCATAACAACAAATTAGTGTTTTTCTTCAGAAATTCAATTATGATTGGAAAAAATCTGTAGTTCCCTATTACAAGAGAAGGTTCCTCTGGTGACAGTATTACACAATAAACTATTTGGGAGTGTAATTAATCATGTTTCCCTCTTCTGCTGTCCTATTACATTGAGCCAGATTTCTGGCATAATTTCTTTTCATTCAGCTTTTGAAACAATAAATGGCCCAGATAGTGAGAATGGGGTTCTGTTCTATGATTCTTTCCCCTTTATCATTTCTTCTGATTCCTTCATCACTTCTCATTAATTTGACCCCATAACTAAGAAGGGAAGGGATTGCAATGATAAATATGTTGGTTTGCATACTGATTTAGTCATGGGTGGCATGGGGGATATTATATAAGTTCTTTAAACCTCAGCTTTTTATCTGTATTAGGAGTAATCTGTAAATGAAACAATAATAGTGATAAAAGATTAGAGACTTGATTAAATGAGATATCACATACAGAGCTCTTGGTGGCTTGTCAGTGTATATTTAGGGCTTAACAAGTAATAGTTATTAAAATGCATAGGCCAGTAAGCTATTTAAGTCAACTCTCTGTTGTTTTTTCTCTATTTAAAATTATTTGATAGGAGCTTGGTATGGTGGTACATACATGTAATCACAGTACTTGGGAAACTGAGGCAATAGGGTCATATATTTTCATCCTTTGTTGCATGGTGAGTTCCAGGACAGCCTGGGGTGCACAGCAGGACGCTGTCTCAAAACTCCAACATGAATAATTTAGTAGAAACCATCTTGTTCATTTGAAGCAGAGCGTTAATGCTGCTGCTGCTGCTGCTGAAATAGACCATGGACCCCACAGATCGTGTTTACTCCTAATTGATGCTATTTTTACATTTATTTTAGAACCAAAGTGCTCAAGAGCTTAGCTAGAACAGTCAAATGCATTCAGTTCTTTTATGACACATTTAGTCAATTGTCTTTGAAAAAAGACAAACAGGAGATATTATAAATTGCCTTTGCATATCCTTTCATAAGTTTAAAGATTTTGAACATGTTCTCATTTTAAAAGGATTTACTTAAAAAGATTATGTGTATGTGTGTGTTTCTGTGTGAACGTATGCTGTGTGTGCAGCTGCCCTCTGAGGCCAGAAGAGGGTGTGGGAGCCCAGGGAGCTGGAGTTACAGGTGGTTGTGAGCCACACAGTGTGAGTGCTGGGAACGGAACTCGGGTACTTTGGAAGAGCAACACCCACTCTTAACTGCTGATCCATCTTTTCAGTCCCAACATTTCCTCATTTTTATCAATGGCATGAGAGTTACATCAATTTGTCTCAATGTAAGGAAGGGTAACCTTTCTAAGCAATGCTAAAATCTTCTGGAGAGATACTTAAAGCATAGTGCCTTTGAAAATAGAATGGCTCAGTCCTGGAGCCCCTCGGTCCTGATGGAAGTTTGTTGAATTCCTTAACCACATTCATGGCGGAAAGAAGGTTAGGGACCATCAAGCAGAGTTTGAACAGGAACCCAGGCTGATTATATTTATATGAAATTGCCTCTGAATCTTGGGTTAGAAGTTTTGGTTTCAAGTACTTTGTGGCTTTTCTCATGTCCACTTACTACCCTGCCCTGGTCCTATTTCCATTTCCTGTTTACAGACCTAGTTAAAAAGAGACTGATTGCCATAATGTTGAAAGGATCAGTATGCAGTTTGAATTTGCTCTCCATGGACTTAGAACAGTAGAAATAACTTAACCAGTGCTCTGAGAAGAAAGACGTTAGCTCTGCCAGGTTTTATTAATTTTTCTTATTTATTTGGTCAGGAGCCAATGCATATGCATGAATCTATTTTAAGAGATCTCTAAAATTTACACCCAGGCCCGAGGGCAATGTGTAATCATCATAGGAATCTACCAATTCCAATAAACATTTAGAGCTCTTATAAATATTTTGAAAACTCAGTTTTCTTTTTTCTTTATTTTTTATTTTATGTGTATGAGTGTATCACCTGCATGTATATAAGTGTACCTGTGTCATGCAATGCCCATGGAGGTCAGAAGAGGGCATTGGATGCCCTGGAGCTAAACTTACAGACAGTTGTTAGCTGCTATGTGTGTGCTGGGATTTGAGCCCAGGCCTTCTGCAAGAACAGTTAGTGTTCTTAATCTCTGAGACATCTCTTCAGCCCCCAAAACTCATTTGTCATCTCTAGTTGCAATTTGTTTTATAGTCTACATATTCACTCATATCTCTGTCCACACCACTCTAGGCTCTGTGAATTGTGTGATTACTTCTCAGTCTTCCTGGGAATGTATGTTTTCAAAGCTGTTTCTGTTTAATCTGTCAAGCAAAAACTGCACAGAGGGAGAGGGAGATAGCTCAGTTCGTAAGTGCTTGCCTGCACACGTGAGTAGCTGAGTTCAGTGCCCAGAACTCATGGGAAAAAGCCAGGCATGGTGGCAAGCACTTGTAATCGCAGCACTTGAGGAGGCAGACACAGGCTGAGGCCTGGGCCTGCTGGCGAGTCAGCCTAGCCTGTCTAGTGAGTTCAAGACCAGTGAGACATCCATCTAAAATAAGATGGTTGGAGTTTGAAGAACAATACTGGAGATTGTCCTCTGGCCTTAATATACTTATGCATACATGTACATGTGCATACAGACACACACACACATACACACACACACTCACACACACACACACACACACAGAACATAGAACAGTTCAACCCCACTGGTCTGGATGAAGCCACAGCCAACAAATCAAGTTTCTTAAAGTAGCTTTGATAATAGTGAGCAGGTGAATGGGAGGATCAGCAAGTTTGTCATCACATTGAGCATAGCCCAGAACTAGGACGAGGGCACAGACTACTTTAATATTCCAGTCCACGGTGCCTGTCTGCACGTGTGTGTGTATGATTCACTGTGGTGTGATATTCACCGTGCATAATTGCATGTATGTGTGTATGATTCACTGTGCAGATCTACTTGTTGTGTGTAGGATTCACTGTGTATATTTGCATGCGAGTATTCTTATGATGTACACTGATTTAACCCAATGGTGGTGCTAATTAAGCAAAAAGATAATTATTTATGCATATTTTCTTTTAACTTAATAGTTGTAACTGTCATATAGTTACATCCCTCATGAAATAGTTGGATGGATACATGAATGATTCTTTCAGCATGCATTGCCAACTGCGCGCCTGTAATTTTGTATTTAGCCCATTTGAACAAAGCACACTACTCCAGAGGCCATAATTTTTGTGGTATCTGTGCAAAGGTGAGATCTAGCTTGCTCTGCTTCGTTCTCTGAAGACTGTGCTTCTGACCATGTTCCCTTGTATTGTATCCTTGTTAACCATAGAATGACACAGAAAGATGTAGAATTATGAGACAGCCTATCATTATGATTATAAAATCTAAATCAGAATGCGTCTATGCACCTATTTACTTGCGGGGGGGGGAATCATTAATCCATAAAGACAGGAGATTTACAAGCAGGAGCATAAAAGTTGAACTGGTATAGAAGAATCTAGATGTCTCTTTAGCTATCTGACAGGAAAATTAATTGCGCAAAGGAGTTATTCCATCCATACCCAACTAAAATAGAGCAGAGAAAATATAGAGGCAGAGGGAAAAATACTCAGAGCATAAGAAGCCTCCCACGAACTGCCCTGCAAGGTAAGCCCAATGAAACAACTTGCTGTGACTAGGTCCACCTAGTAGCTGATAATGAAAGGATCTCTCTTTTTGAGACTAGCTTTACCAAGAGCTATAGCTCTGCCAAGCAGAGCATGCCAATTTCTGAAAAATGCCAAAGCACTGATCAACTTCCTTGGAAAACCACTTCCAATGTGTTTCTCTTTATCAATAAAACTTTGAACCTTTCTTTGTTCATTGGGTATACCAAGGTTCTCTGTGTCTGTTGTGCATATCCTAGACTGTAATTCCTATTACTGTATTTCCCAAATAATACATTTTAAATGGGAACTTTGGCTCTGTATTTTACTGACTTTGATACTTGATTTAAAACATGTTTAAAGCAGAACCTAATATCAGCAAGTGGGATCAAAGTTTGCAGCATTAGCATTGAACATCAATTTCTTTTTCTTTAGCACATCTGTCAAAGGGAAAACATGGACCAAGAGAGCACATGATGTTGCCACTAGAGGGAGGCAGCCTGAAGAAGTGTGGGCCATGAGACCTGCTGTAGAGGCGCAGAGGAATGATAGGGAGTACTGACATTTTTTCCCATCTGAAATAGAAAGGTACCAGAGTGGTGGCTTGGAGAGCAGTTAGGAGGCTGTCTCCATGCACAGGAAGAAGTGGGAGTGGACGGGGAAGAATGCAAAGAGACAGCAGGATAGGGATTCTGGAGGTAAATGGGTAGGACTTGGCAACTGAATATGTAAACTGGTGGGGTATGAAAGTGTGAAGTTCTGTGTTCACAGCAGGAACAACTAGAGGACATTAATGGTGATCAGAGATGTTGGAGGAGGAGCAGGTTTGGGGGGAGTGACTAGAGTGGCATTTCAATAGAGAGATGATAACATGGCTTTGAGATTTTCCCGACAGTCTATAGAAGTGGCTAGGACCCCCAGGAAGAGTATAGAACAGAAAGCAAAGTGGACCTAGGGCTAAGCCAGGAATCCAGTGTGTAACATTCAGATTCAAGAAAATGAAACTTCAAAAAGATGGAGAAGCAGCAGTTGATGGAGGAAAAGGAAGCCCTATTTTCAAGAAGGAGGGGGTAATGAAATGAAGGCCAGTCAAGTCAGATGGGCCAAGATGTGCCCTTTGAATTTGACAACATGGAGATCATTAGCCAGAGTGAGCCAGTGCAGTGCTGGGATGTAGCCAGACTGGAATGGACAGGCGTGAGACGGGAGAAAGAAAAAGATGCAGATAATCTTTTAATAGGCATGGCTACGAGAGACAACTGTATCTGGAGGGAGTACAGGATGTAGGGAGGTCATCTATTTTCCTGATCTATCATCTATCCATCCATCCATCCATCCATCCATCCATCCATCCATCCATCCATCCATCCGTCATCTACCTATCACCTACCTGTATACCATTCTTTATCTACATAGTCATTTGTTTATCTACCTACCATCTACCCATCCATTCTTTCATTATGTATCATCAGTCTATCCATCCACTTATATATATTTATTATCTATCAATCATCCATTCTTCTATCTCTATCCATCAATCTATCCTCTATCTAATTGTCTATCTATCATCTATCTGTCATCTATGTATCTATCTATTTATCTGTCTATGTATCTATGTATCTATCCATCAATCTATCTATCCTCTAACTACCCAATTGTCTAGCTATCTAACATCTACCATCTATCTATCTAACATCTGTGTATCTATGTACATATTTATGAATGTATGTATGTATCTATCAATCAATCATCTATCTCTATCATGTATCTATCCATCTATCTATCTTCTATCTATCTATCTATCTATCTATCTATCTATCTATCTATCTATCTATCTACCATCTATCTATCATCTATCTATCTATCTATCTATCTATCTATCTATCTATCTATCTATGTTCTTCATCACCGTCATCAGTCATCATCTATCTATCACCCATCTGTCTATCATCTATCTCTATCATCTATCTGATGTTCTCTCTCTTTATCAAGGAAACAAAATATTAAAGTACTAACTGAAAGCAGCCACTGGAGAAGATGTTGAGAAGTTGAAGACAAAGGGGAAGCAGTGAGCACCCCATTCCAGCAGGACCACAGGAGCACAGGAAAGCATAGTGCCTACAGCATAGGCAGACAAGAGTTTGGGGCATTGTATTTCAAACTAGAGGAGGAAGGAAATAGTTATTTCAAAGACTTGACATGGCTACATAATCTTAGAATAGTTAATTGTTCCTCTTAAGCACTTGCAACAGCAATAACTTAGAAAAAGAATATATCAAATATAAATCCTAAAGGCGTTATCCTTCATTTTGTGCCTGGTCACTCTTAAACATGCTATAATAAATCCAGTCAATTCAGTTATGGTTATTGGCCTAATTTGCTATTCTCCACAATGTGTTTCTTTTGGTTTTGAAATGGATGGTGCGTTTTAAGCATACATTTTTATTATATGGAAAACAAATGAAAAATGGGAAATTCATTGCTAGAATGAAAAATAAAGGAACATTAAATTAGTCTCCTCCAAAGGCAAGAGACAAATGCTCCTCTACTGCCCCCTAACTTGCTCTCCTGAATCTGTTTCTTTTCTCTAACTTTCTTTGTTGCTTTCATACATACTCCTTTCGTATGGAGCACAGTGCTGGGTTCACAGAAGGTGTCCCGTGACGTTACTATGGCTAACCTATCTGTCTGGCTGTCCTACAGAGAATGCAGACTTCCACGTGCTGATGGGGAGATGAAACAGTGGCTACGAGCCTTTTCAACATTGAAGCCTGAGACTGCATGACTGAGGCAGAATTACATGTGTACACAGAGTGCAATGACATGTTGAGTAGACTCCAACAGGGCTCCTTCCTTTTCAAGTCCTAGATGTGTTGAGACATAGGTTTGTGATAATTTCTTGTGTCTTTGTGTGTTAAAAAAAATCACGAATTCCTCTCCTTCCTTCTCTCCCTCCCTCCCTTCCTCCCTCGCTCT
>NW_008350388.1:4119768-4121397 GCF_000622305.1 Nannospalax galili
TATCTATCTTCTATCTATCTATCTATCTATCTATCTATCTATCTATCTATCTATCTATCATCTATCTATCATCTATCTATCTATCTATCTATCTATCTATCTATCTATCTATCTATCTATGTTCTTCATCACCGTCATCATCTTCTGTCTATCTATCACCCATCTGTCTATCATCTATCTCTATCATCTATCTGATGTTCTCTCTCTTTATCAAGGAAACAAAATATTAAAGTACTAACTGAAAGCAGCCACTGGAGAAGATGTTGAGAAGTTGAAGACAAAGGGGAAGCAGTGAGCACCCCATTCCAGCAGGACCACAGGAGCACAGGAAAGCATAGTGCCTACAGCATAGGCAGACAAGAGTTTGGGGCATTGTATTTCAAACTAGAGGAGGAAGGAAATAGTTATTTCAAAGACTTGACATGGCTACATAATCTTAGAATAGTTAATTGTTCCTCTTAAGCACTTGCAACAGCAATAACTTAGAAAAAGAATATATCAAATATAAATCCTAAAGGCGTTATCCTTCATTTTGTGCCTGGTCACTCTTAAACATGCTATAATAAATCCAGTCAATTCAGTTATGGTTATTGGCCTAATTTGCTATTCTCCACAATGTGTTTCTTTTGGTTTTGAAATGGATGGTGCGTTTTAAGCATACATTTTTATTATATGGAAAACAAATGAAAAATGGGAAATTCATTGCTAGAATGAAAAATAAAGGAACATTAAATTAGTCTCCTCCAAAGGCAAGAGACAAATGCTCCTCTACTGCCCCCTAACTTGCTCTCCTGAATCTGTTTCTTTTCTCTAACTTTCTTTGTTGCTTTCATACATACTCCTTTCGTATGGAGCACAGTGCTGGGTTCACAGAAGGTGTCCCGTGACGTTACTATGGCTAACCTATCTGTCTGGCTGTCCTACAGAGAATGCAGACTTCCACGTGCTGATGGGGAGATGAAACAGTGGCTACGAGCCTTTTCAACATTGAAGCCTGAGACTGCATGACTGAGGCAGAATTACATGTGTACACAGAGTGCAATGACATGTTGAGTAGACTCCAACAGGGCTCCTTCCTTTTCAAGTCCTAGATGTGTTGAGACATAGGTTTGTGATAATTTCTTGTGTCTTTGTGTGTTAAAAAAAATCACGAATTCCTCTCCTTCCTTCTCTCCCTCCCTCCCTTCCTCCCTCGCTCTTTCCCTTCCTTTCTTCTTTCATTTGCCTTTTATGTTTTAGGTCCATTTCTGCTTTGAAAATATTGAAGAAGGAAGGAACCTTTTTGGAGTCTAAATATTTCGTTGCAGTCCGTGCATACATGTAACTCTGCCTTAGTCATGCAATCTGAAGGCTTTAATGTTGAAAAGACTCCTAGAGACCGTTTCATCTCTTCACCAGCCTGGACCACACTCTATTTTATGGATGACAAAATTTAAGTTTGCACCCAAGGAGTCTATTCTGTAAACTAGTGATGCTCAAGTTCTGAATTTGGCACAGAGCTAATGTCTAGGGAGGAGGCAAGGAGTGCATGTTTCTACGTCTGCTGTGACGCTCTGCCTGCACTATTGCTTAATGAGTGCTGGGTAACTTGAATTTGTTGTTCAGAAACCAGCCTTTAGTTTAATAATA
>NW_008350388.1:4121421-4158106 GCF_000622305.1 Nannospalax galili
AATAATAAAGAGCACACACGTTTGGATCAATGGAAATTTCCAGGTCATCATCTGTTTGAGGTCTAGATCTTAGTGGAAATTCTCTCTCTTTGATTTAGAATTAGAACATTCGAGAAAGATGGGTGAAATATCTCCAGAAAACCTAGTAAGGAGTTTCTGATATGTTGGCGTATATTCTGTGAGCACATTTCTTTGTTTGGTCCTATACTTTGAGAGTAATGGAGTGGAAAATTAAATTAAGTAGGCTTTGACTATTCTTTGGCCTTGTGGGAAAGGATATTGTAAAATACTTTTAAAAACACATCTTCTAAAAGAAAACTTCTGGAAAGTTCTTACACATTATTGAATTGTGAAAAAGCCCTGTTCTCATTCACTCTGTTTCTCTTTTGCCTCCGGTAGCATCGAGTCCATGGTAACCTACTTTGGGCTGACTCAGAAATACACAGACGATAAGCCTTGGAGGCGAAACCTGAAAACATAGTTTCTAAATTAAACCAGTTGAAGAAACAAGATAATACTTCCATTGGTTTCAATTACATTGCCCTTTAACCTTAGTTTCCTGTGACAGTTTATATGACTTAGACATTGTCATCTTTTAGTGATTCTAGGTTCTTTATTAAAAATAATTCTGTCTTAGTGATTATTTTCGTTTATAACATATCTGGGATGTGTGACTATATGACTATCTTTCTGCCTCTCTTTTCTCTCTCTCTCTCTCTCTCTCTCTCTCTCTCTCTCTCTCTCTCTCTCTCAATAGTGTCTTATGTAGCACAGGCTGCCCTCGTACTGGCTATGCTGTTGAGGATCACCTTGAAGTCCTGATTTCCTACTTCTCTCTCCTGAATGCTGGGATTATAGGCATATTCCACCATGCCTGGCTTTCCATGTTTTTCTTTTCATATGAAGTCACTTATCTAAGATCACAAAATAATATTAAATTGTCAAAAGCTAAATCTCGTGTTAATTTCTCTCAGGTCTAGGAACTTCCATGATGTTACCTCTTACTGTCCATAGTTTCTTTTCATACCTCAACTGTCCTTTTTCAGACTATTTAGTGACTCCTGGAGACTGATGTCTGCTCTCCCAATGTTCTGGGGTAGAGTACGTTATTGACTATGTGTGAAAGGTATATGGTTTGAGGTACCAGTCAGCACAACCAAAATATTCATAGTCATTTGAAATGGCCTGATGTTCCAGCAGCAGAGAAATGGGAAAGAGTATAAAGTGTGAGCCCTGCAGTCTCAGGCTGCGTGTAAAACCTACAGCTCTCCCAAGGGACTGTGCACATTTCTCTGGTCCTGCACTGCCCGGTTTGTAACCAGAGGATAAATATTTGTTATAGACTTGTTATATAGAGCTAATTTGGGCCCTGGATGAGAAAGAGCCCCTGACTCTGGTAGATGTGAATGACACTGCATCTATTACCTGCCATTTGGACACTGGTACAATTGTCTAACGGATGTAGGGGATGTAGAGCTCAGTATTTGATTGGTAATTTCCTGACTGGGGCTACCACCAATGCGCTTAGGATGGCCAGCTGCAGCTGCTATGGCCAGACAGACGAGGTAAAAGAAGGCGGCAGGGCAGAATAAACTGAGCAGCCCAGCAGTGAGCGGGAAGTGAGGACTCATGCACATCAGGGCTCTTGGGGTTGGGTCCCAACGCCAAGCTTACACTTTGTAAGGGACACAGGAGATTTTAAATAAGTATCAAGGCTTAGGTCCCTTGGCCTAGAGCAATCTAGGGAAGGAAGAGGGCTCAGAGACACAGCTGGATTTACTTTTGGCTTTGAGGATAGTTAGCGGCATTAAGGTGTTTGGGGCTGAACAATGTAGTAATACAGCAAACAAAACAATGACAAAATATTAAACATATAATTATATGCCCTAATTTATTTAAGACTTTACAGTAAGGCCACTGTTAGGAGCATTTTATGGTGAACAAAGGACTTAGAGAGGCTAAAGAGCTTGCCCAAGGTCACACAACTGGGACTTGAGCTCAACTCTTCATTAATACAAAATCAAGAACTTGTAATGTCCAAGGTAGGAAAGGGGGCCAGGTTCTGGCACCATTGCACAGGAGGAAGGTTGCTAACGACAGGGAAGGGGAACAGCTGTAGTGTTGTCTATACTTCCCCCACATGTGCTTGTCTACAATGAAGCAATGAATCTGGAGTTGGTAGTTCCTAAGTATGTAATGTGGGAAGGGTAAGAAAACAACAACTAATATTCATAGTACAGTGTCTCGACTCATCTTGAAAGCTAAAAGATCATGGATCAATTAAATTCCAAACAATGTGTTATTTAATAACTAATGTAGCTGGATCACAGACCAATGGAAGCCCAGCTTGGACTGCAGGAATCAGAGATGCTTCATGGAAACCTACACTGAAGTGGTCAAATATATATTTTATCTTGGATAATACAGAATGATTTCAGCACAGTAGAGCGCATTCACGGGTGTGGAGCCAGGACAAGCTTCAAAGAAGGTAGAGTTAGGCAGCCCACACCCAGAATGTAGGGATATGGGAAGCCCAGCATGAGTGGAAGGGAAGGATGGAGCCCAGGGTAGGGGCAGGGATGGAAAGGGAGAGATCCCTCAAGAGAATATACTTGATTTACATGGAGGGTACCTTTTAACTCAAATTGCTGAACTTTATATCATATTTATTTTTCTTATTAAAGAGTTTCCAAACTTTCAGTCCTGTGGGGATGGGAAGACAGAGTGAAAGCTGTAACTTGCAGTCTCTCTGGTGCCCGGTGATGAGGTAGATGCTGGGTGGGCGTGGTAGCCCAACTGTAGTCCTGGCACTATGGAAACAAAAAATAGAATATTGGGGCAAGCTGACTGGTGAGTTCTGGATTCAAGTGAGAGAGCCTGTCTCAATAAGTACAGTAGAGTGGGATGAAGAAGATACCCAATGTCAACCTCTGGCCTCCACATGAACATGCACACACACACAAACAGATGCACACACACACACACATATATACATACATGCATGCACACCACACATACATATCAGTAAAAGTCTATAACACACATTGGATTAAGTCATTTACCCTCTTAATACTGAGTAAGCATTTGTTAATTTAGATATCCTTTTATAACCTGATTACTTGTTTCGCATGAAAAAATTAACAAAAATAATCAAATAAACAAGAAAATCATAGGTTGAGTCAGAGATCTCGATCTATGACATGAAATTTAGAAATTTAGAACTATCTGAACACATTCACTGTTCAAACAACCATTAAAGATTTGACTTACGTGTCTTTGCTTTTAGATAATCAGCAAAAAATTCTTCTTCAAAGTAGTGGGCAATTAGTACCATTATTCAAATTTTCCTAGTTGCTTGACATTTGACTTACGTAGTTTGTTAGGATACTCAAAATTCAATTACCTAGAATTGGAACTTTAAAATATAGACAACTTCAAGTGATGATCTGTTTATTCCTTGCACATTAATCTCTTGGCAAAGTGCCTTTCATATAGCCAGGGAGAAAAATGTAGGCTAATTTGAATTTATTAACTTGGTTGTCTGTCAGCTCTTTGTTTTATGTAAAAATAGATTGGACACACCCTTAGTAATGTCAATCTCTTGGAAAAGTTGATTAAAACATTTTTAAGTTCAATTGCATTAAAATGATCTCAAGAGCTATGATTGCGCCATTGTCATAAATAAAATATGTGAGTGCAGCGCATACTAAACAATCAGATTCCAGAACTCTGCAAGAGGGTCGTCATTCACAAGCCTGTGAGAACATGTGCGCTTCATTAAAGTCAATGGAGTGTACCAGTTCATCTTGGCATTATTCATCACTGAAACATTTCAATTTTAGTTAACACACACATGCAAAACTAATTTAAAAGTCAAATGAGGAAATTAGTTCTATTCTATGTTCCAATTCCGCAGTGATATCAACTAGCCAAATTTAGCCCCAGGAGGTATGCGAACAGTTCTAATACACTGAGTGAAAAACCTTTTTAAAGAATCACAGATCTGTTCAAACTGATGTTTTTGCAACTGACTCAACAGAAGTACACTTAGTGTTGTGAAAGGGCCCCTCAAACCGCTCCATCAGGAAACACCAGACTTATCTGCAGATTTAGTTTCAGATCTCCAAAGCGATGAATCAAGTACCAGATTTCTGTGTGTGCGTGTGTGTGTGTGTGTGTGTGTGTGTGTGTGTGAAACACAGTCTATTTCCTTCACAAAAATTCAGTCCAACAGTGGTTGCATGATGAACACGTCCTGCATATTCTTAATCCCAGTGGACTGCTTCCTACCCTCTATCTCTTAGGTTGCGCGGTCGCATCAGCACCATTGGCAACAAGACTCCTGACAACCCCTTGACCTTTCCTTTCTCTTACTTTTCTTTCTTTTGCTATTTTTATAGTTTCTTAGACTTGATTTTTCCCTTTTTAATGATTTCTTTCTTTCCCTGTGCCAGCTGTGGGGTCAACCAGAGACTCTCTGCAGCTCTAAGTTGTTTATCTCTACATCCAGTTTCATCCAGTTTTCTGGAGAAATTAATTATTAAATATTTGTTTCCATCTGAGCCTCTTTTTAAAACTAGGTTTTCTTTATTGTCATCTGTACAAAGCTCAAAGGAAAATCATTACTAAATTTACTCAATGTTCTCCTTAAGGCTTTTGTGTGTGTGTGTTCCTGTGTTTGCAGGTGCATGTATATATGTGGGTATGAAGAGGCCAGATGACAACCTTGGCTTTAAGTCCCCAGGCCCCGACCACCTTGTTTTGTTTTAAAATATTTTATTTATTATTTTTATTTCATGTGTAGGAGTGTATTGCCTGCCTATGTGTAAGTGCACCCATTTTGTGCAATGGCTGCAGGGGTCGAAGAGGGCTTTGGATCTCCTGGAACTAGAGTTATGGATGGCTGTTAATCACCATGTGGGTGTTGAGAACTGAACCCAGTCTTCTGTAGGAACATCCAGTGATCTTAACTTCTGGCCAACTCTCCAGTTCCCAACACCTTGTTTTCTTGAGACAGGATTTCTCACTGCCTGGAATTTTCCAAATAGGGTAGGCTGGTTGAATAATGAGTCCCAGGGATCAACCTACCTCTGCTTTCCCAGTGTTGGGACTATAAAGACATACCACACAAATCCAAAACTTTTAAAAAAGACATGAGTTCTAGGGAAACTCATGCTTTCTGTTTTGCCAAGGCAAGCACTTTCCTAACTCAGCTGTCACCCTGGCCCTGCTAAGGCATCCTTGTAGCCATGACGTTCTGCAGCAAGCTCCCTGTCTTGGAGTTTTATACTCTTTTCCTAGTTATTCTCCCACACTTTCCTAAAGGCTCTAGCCTTCTCAGTGCAAAGGAAGCACGTATTTCATCTTTCTAGGTTTCACTGGTCACCAGAGAGGGTGCTGGCTTTATGTCTACACAGGTTCCGAGTGTCCTTAGGACCATGAGAGGGAGACATTTATCCGAGAAAAGAAAGCTGTGTGCTGCCTGGCGCAGTCTAACTCAGGCATCCAGGAGGGAACAGTCCTTCTGAGCCTTGCATTCAGCCCACTACGTTCTCTTCCCCAAACCTTGTTAGGAACTTCTAGTCTTCTCAAGGACTTTGGGGAGGGAGTCATACAGCATGTTTTGTGTCCTCTTCACTATGGCCAGATGTAATAATTATTTGAAAGATTCAAATCACAGAGAGGATTAAGTAGGGTTATCTGTGCTCAAATAGACTAGGTGGCTTTGTAAATTGACCAGCAAACATGACCAAGCAGTACAGGTCTCCATGTAATTAGTCTTGGTCATCCTTTCTTTCCATTAGCACTCTGTGATACCTATGGAGTCTTTTAGACCCCTTTGTGGAAGTCCTTGCTTCTCTCCAGGCCACGTTACCAACCTTAGCATGATGCATAAACTGGCTGGTGCATGTGAGATTTCATGTCCCTGTCATGGTCTCTGCAAGGCCTGGGCATCATTTTATAACTTGGCATTGACCCAGTCCTCTTACTGTGGCCCTTTGTAGATTTTTCTGCCTGCATGTGTGTCCTTTATGTGTTCTCTTTGCCTCACACTTCTATGTACCTTTTACCCTGAAAATTCCTTTCAGGGAATACCAACAGTTGATCCTGATCATCCAAAGTCATCTATCATTGGTCACTACTCTTAAGTATAAGCTTCTTTGGGGGACTCTAAATAAGCAGAGATTAATAGGCTATATTTTAGATATAAGTACCTCACATCTCTCCGGTAAGGATGTGGGTTTTTCTTTGAGGTCTCGAAAGACAGCGGAGGCTTCATTCACATCACTCCTGGTCAGGTTGACCAGCCGTGTAGTGAGTTGCTGCTGCCTCCCTCCTGTCTCATGCTGCCTTGGTCTGGTACCTACTAGCCCTGATCTACCTAAGGATCTTTTGCTGCTGCCCTTTTCATTTGATACATGGCTGGAGCCCTCTTAGCTCTGACTATCTGCCACTTGCTTAGACAGACCTCCCTGAAACACCTGCTCTGTGCTACTGTCCTGTTCTACCCATGCAGAACATCAAGCAAAATCTCCAACAGTACCTTCGTTACTTGGCCAACTCTCTTCCCAGTCAGATGGTAAACCCCTCCATATCATATACCTTGTCATTTGTTCACCACTGTCTGTTCAGCATCTAACCCAGAGTATGAATCAACAAACTTTAGTCACACGTATGCACATGATTAGCGTTTTTTCTCTCACTGAAATCTGGGGCTCTCTACTTAGGCCAGGCTGGCTGACTAGTGAGGCCTAGGGATCTGTCTGTCTCTGCCTCCCCAGCACTGGGATTACAAGTATGTGCTGCCATGCTCTGCATTTTAGGTGGGAGCTAGAGCTCTAACTCAGGTCATTACACTTGCCCAGCAAGCACTTTACCGATTGAGCCATCTCTCCACCCCAGAAAAATTATTTTGTCATCCTTTTCTCTCTTTGTGTTGCCTGGGATCAAACCCACATCCTCTCACAAGGCAGGCAAGCAGTCTAACATTGAACTATTTCCCAGTCTAAACTTGACTTTGGATACTAAAAAAGCATTAACCATTCAGATGACAAGGGTCTTTTGTGTATCTTTATCTATCTTTATGTATACATGGGTATATGAGTATATGTATGTATTTGGCACTATATATTTAGGATATTAACAGTTTCACATATTTAAGTCTATGTATGCAATAAATGATATTGTTAGGACTGTTCGATACTTTGTTGTCATTCTCTTGCTGTGAAGGTGATAACAAAGAATAGAAGCAGCATGATGTGCATCCCTGGAATTACAGTCATTGCTCAAGGGCATTGTAGAATGCTATAAAATTGCTGGAGATATAGAGATCATTATCTAAAGTCATTATCATGCATGGGACATTTCGACCTCACACTGAGCTTTCTTAACACTTTAAGCCTCATAATTCTCAACACATCTGAATTTCTATGACTACCTTTCGTTTCTTAGAGAAAGACGCATAAATGAAGAAGGCACTTGAAAATTAAGAATACTACAAATTTCGGGAAGTGTGGAGACAGTCCTGTTTCAGTCCCCAGCATACCTCTTTACCTGCCTGCAAATGATCCTCGTTATTATTGAAATTTAAAGGGTCGCTACCACATTTTCAGTAATAAGCAATCTTCACAACCTTGGGTAAAAAAAGGGTTTTCTTTTTAAGTGTGTGTGTGTGTGTTTTCCTGTGTGTGAGGACGTACAGGTGTGAGCATGGAGGCCAGAGGTCAATGTTAGTGATTGATCTGTCTCTGGGACTTGAGTCTTGACATTTAGCTTCAGCTGGCTGGTCAGCGAGACCCAAGGTGCCACCTGTCTCTGCCTCCCCAGCACTTGGATTGAAAATACACACCTTGTGTGTTCTGGGTGCTGAATTCAGGTCCTCATGCTTACACTTTACCAACCAAACTAATCTCCTCAGACCTGATAAAGATTCTTTTATCATCTGCTTTTCTTTTTCAAACTCACAACCTTTCACATGCTAGCCAAAGCACTTTACCAATCTGCTGCCGTCACAGCCCAGTGTGTTTTTGGACATTAAAAAGCATTAACCATCAAAAAGAAAATTCATTGTTATTTATTAAAATTAAGATATACAATCATCAAGGAACAGGTCAATAAACCACAAACTGAAAATACTGGAAAAGCACATGCATCTGACCTAGGACTTAGAGCCAGAATATATGGACTCCTATAATCAATAGTAGACAATTCATCCATTTTTTATTTTTGATAAAGATGAGAAAAATAACTTGAATAGGCATTACTTCAAAGAAGATATATAAATGGACAAGAAGCACAGAAGATGGCCAGAGAGATGTAAACTAAAACCGTAAGAGACACCATGTCCTGCCCACACTTGGTGCGAATGAGAAGGCCTACAAATTTCAGCACTGCCGGAAAAGTTCCAGGCAGTTTATTATACAGCTGAACACCTGCCTTGTGATCTGGGGACTCCACGCCATGGTTATTCTCCAGCAGGGATGAAAACATGCGCTTACAGACACACACAAGAATAGTCACATGGTCTTGTCTATCATAATAGCCCCATACAAGAAACAGTACAAATGTCAAAACCATAGTAATGAACATATAACTTACAATAGTCAAATGACAAATAATGCACACCATAAAAGAGTAACACACTGCTGATAGATGTAGTCATTTAAAAATTATACGGCATGTGCAAAAACGCCCTCAGGGTGTGCCACATCATTTTATGTACAAGAAGTCCAAAAGTAGGCCGAGATAAACCACAGGCAGAAGCACAAAAGAGCGATCAGCTGGGTGCGTGAGGATGCATGTGGCTCATGTCTGTAATCTCAGTGCTTAGGAAGTTGAGGCAGGAGGATCTGGAGTTCAGAGCAGTCCCGGCTATATAGCGAAACTCCGTCTCAAAAAAAGAAGCTCGATGTCTAGGCAGTGAAGAGGAGATGAGGATTAGGGAAAAGGGAAGGTGCAGGGGTGGGGTGAGGGTTGGAGTTCACTGAACAGAGCAGACTGGATATCTTATTCTTGCTAGTCATTATGTATATTTATACGACTGTCAACAATGTACTGAACTAAATACTGACTAGAAATTAGGGCATTTTAGGATGTGTAAATTAAGATACGCTGATATGCAAACAAAAGTTTTAACACATTTGGAATGCTTTCCTACTTTCTAGGTGTGATGAATATCTTAAAATTCTCTTACAATTCTCCATAGCCTTACCCACTGACTTACAGAGAATACTGGCATCATTAATGTATCCAATTTCATTAGACTAAGTCACAGATGATTACAAAATTTAAAAGCATAAGAAAAATCACCAAAAAAGCATCTTCTTGCCCTGAATTAAGACTGAATTTCCAAAGATGAATGTTATTGCCACTTCAGACCAGCAAGGGGAGTAGTTACACTTTGAGAAGAATTCCATCTGTGCCACCGAATTACTCTATGGGGCATTTTAATGAGAGGGGGAAATCGACTTTTGGGTGTCACCACAATGGAAATGACAGATCATTTGAATGCAGGGGAAAAAGACTGGAAACCTTGACCCTCTAGATTACTATGAACCTCAAGGAGAAGAGGAAAAACGCTCGTAGATCAGCTTATTAAAATAATATGTCCATGTAATTCAGGCACCAGGAAGATATTTAAGCGAACAGCAAAATTAACTATGGATGCCACTTTTCCTTTGTTAATTATTTCTACACAAGAATAAAAACGCATAATCCCTCCCTCTACAAAAGAAAAGGACTCTGAGACTCCAGAGTTGACTGTGGATGTGTGAATGACAGCATCTGTCTGTGTGAAATAAGCTTTGTGAATTCCTGCAGTTACATGAGGGACAGGGAATGCAGGGACAGCACTTGCATCCTTGCAGCATGCATAAGCTGCTTTCCTTTGAGATGCTGGTCAGGCCATGAATCTTAAGGTTTATGCTGCATTTTTTTTTTTTTTAAAGAAGGGAATATCATCATGTTTATCAATCCTTGTAAGATTTGTAAGGCTTAATTCACACAGGAGCTCAGGTAGCCTGTGGGAAAATCTCTAACTATCCCTTCCTACCAGCTTTGGCAAACCTGGATTTGCAGAGAAGAATGATCTGATTGATAACAAGAATCAAGTGCTACAACAGAAGGGGAAGAGCAGGGTGCTACCAGTGCTTGGATGCTGGGTAGCTAACCCCTTCATATCCCGACCTTAAAAACATCCACAACCTTGACCCCAACAGCAAGGCTACTTGCACAGGACTGGAGCCTGTAGTACTCTGCAATCTGCCATGCTCATGAGTGGGAGATGGGTCCTCCTCCCTTAGAACTCAGGGGGCACAAGGATATGGAATACAGATGAAACAACAGTCCCTTCCAGGATCTGTGCCCAGGAGGAGCAAGAAAGCACCCAATGAAGACAAAACTGTAAGGTGGTAGCCTCTAGGAAGGAACCTGTAGAAGCTGATGGGGAGCAATTATTCCTCTGAAGTCACACACCTCTGAGACTTGCATACAATGCAGACTTCCATTTCAACACAGTATAGTCTGCTATCAATATGTAAAGCGATATTGTCCTTGTATATGGGTATCCTCTGTTTGATACATAAACCTGGCCTGAAGATTTTCTTCATGAAATTCTAAGGAACATTTTTCAGTTCAGTAACTCCAAGAAATGAGTTTGATCAGAAACAACCCTTTTCTTCCCCCATCTCAACGATATGGAAGTAGAGGCTCTAGATTCAGAAGATTCAAGCTTTAGACTGTGCTGTGCACTTTTTATCAAGACCTCAAGTCTGAGATACTACAGTCTAGGCTATCATCTTGATGTCAAGAATTCATGGAACACAGGTCTGAGGATGTAGTTGAGTTGGTAGAGGGCTTGTCTAGCATGCATGACATCCCATGTGCCACTCTCAGTATGACATAGGCTGGCCATGTTGATGAATATCTGTAATCTCAGCATTTAGGAGTTGGAGATGGGTGGATCAGCAGTTCAAGGTCATTCTAGGCTACACAGTGAGTTTGAGGTCAGCTTAGGCTAGAGACCCTGCCTCAAAAAACAAAACCAAACCAAACAATGAAACGTGCATGGACTTGACACTGTTGACCATTGTCTGGCTACCTAGCAGGGGTCCATTAAAGAAGAGTAAGAGAAACAGACACATGAAATATCACCACGAGTTCTTCGTTTGAGCTTGCCACTCACTGACTTTATTTCCAACTGTCTGGGAAACAAATCAAAAGACCACATACTAGGGATTAGTAAACGCTGCAAGATATATACAGCATAGAAATGAGAGTAAAGAAAATAATACATAAAAAAATCTAGAATTTAGACCCTGAATTAAGGAGAAAATAGAAAGCAGTGTAGTAAGGACCAAAGATGTGAAAGGGATTGATATTTGTGCTCATCAGGAATGGTTGGTTTCTTCAGCAAATTCAGAATGAAGACTGTACAAACCAGGTAAAAATTAAATGGCAGTTGTAAAGGACACTGGGGTGGGCAAAGTATCAGATGCTTAGAAAACATTTAGGAAAGGATGATGTATAGTTTTTTGTATGGAGGGAGAATATCCTCTCTAAAACCAAGTCAGAAGTAGTATAGTTGGGTCCTTCCCACCCAGGGGAATGCAGAAATGTACCTGTTTTACAGTGTTCATGTCATGTGGGGAACTCACACGTGAGGGAAGAGAAAGTCTTGGTGTCCTGAGGCAAGGTACACATTAGCTGGTCATCAGAGTTAGAAGAAAGGAATGACCAGGAAGCAGGGAGCTTGGAGGAGAATTCTATGTGATTCATGTTGGGACAGAAGAGAACTGGCTTTAGGACTAAACAGAGAGAAGAGCAAGCTCTGGGCTTTCCGAGCTCCTAATTAGTCTCTAGAGCTGTAGTTTCACAGAAAGCTAGGGTTTTGTCTCAAACTGACAGAATTCTGTAATGTTTCAAATATGGTTCGTGGAAGATGCTGGCATTCATTATCCTCAAAGATCTGGAGGAGTCACCAGCACCTCGCACTCATCTGAAATGAGTGATTGCTGGCTGAGTGAGTCAACCATGCTCCCAAATGAGGAATATGTCTTATGTTAATTAAAATGGGAGTCAATAATGTGCAAGATTTAGCCTATATTTTCTTTATTACTGCCATTTGGCAAATTGAGAGTGAGAGCTCTTGCAATTCAAATCTCCCTCTGAGGAAAGTTTAGTAACTATCAAGATAGATCTTGGTAGCTCTCTCTTGGGGTTCTTAAGGCTCACTAAGCATTTGAAGAGGACATAGGATATTCTCCTGGTGCCTGAAGACACAACCTGTGTCCACGTGTAGGAGGAAGTGCAGTCCTGTCTATTACAACCAGAAAATTCTTTACTGAAGCTTAGAATTGGTACTCAGTTTGAGGCATGTTTAGCAGACAATCTGGCTTCTTTTCACTTGCTTCCAATTTTACTTTTCCAGAGGATGTGAAAAAGGCTTTGCTGACTCTTATGGGAGAGACGATCTAAACTTCAAGTAGAAAGTGAGACAGGTGCTGTGAGTCAGGGGTGGGTGGAGAGAAGTTGAGGAATCAGAGGGATTGTGACAGACCACTGTCCTACTTTGAGCTGTGGCTGGTGTCGGACTGATGGGGGAGATCATATGGCCCAGGGGATAGCTAGAAGCAACCTGTAGCTAATCCATATATTTACTTAACAAAGACAAAATCTTCGGGTTCCAGGCTGCTGAATGAACAGAAAAGGCACTGTTCACCCAAACAGGGCACACAAAGCCTTGAGCATAGTCTTCACACTTCTGGGTTCTTTACTGACCAGCGTTTCCAATTGTTCCCTCAAAAATGCTAGCCCTTAGCCACTTAGTCTACCTGCTTTGCTTTTCCTTAAGCCCAGATGATCAAATCACTTATTTTGACTGCTATAGAGCCCATGGTGTGGCTGTACATGCAAAGGCAACCTTTCAGATTGAACTTTGGTGCTACTCATGAACATTGAGACATATTTTCTTTTTGTTTTCATTCTCCATTGAGGCTTTTCTACTCCCCTCAGAAATCAGCTCCTTTCAGTGCCAATCGTAGCATACCCTGGAACACAGTTCATCCTTCATGATCCCAGGAACACATTGTTTCCCCTACCTTATAAACACAGGCTCAGTGAGACCACACAGAAGTGTTCTGGAGACCACATCTGGCGCTTCTCAGTATAACATCTTAGTTTATGAAAGGCTTTATGATAACTATAAAGTCCACCAACCTATGGATTCGTTGTTGCTTAATCTTCATTTCATATGTGGTGTGGTTGAAATAACATGGTTATTTCATGATTCATTGGGGATTCAAATGTATCCCCTCATATTGTCCATCCCATGCTTATCCAGAGGACACTGTAGAACACTGAATTTCTCAGAGACACTTTTGGACATCTCAGCTTTCTCTACACCTTTGTATTAGTTACTTTTCTGTTGCTGTGATAAAACACCATGACCAAGGGAACTTATAAAAGGAAGGATTTATTTGGCTTAAGATTCCAGAGGGATTAGAGTTCATCATAGCACAGGAGGCATGGTGGCAGAGATGGTCACAGCAATCACATCTTCAAGCAGGCACAGGACGCGGAGAGAGCAACTGGAAATCTGGCAAGGCTTAAGATCTCACAAAACTGCCCTCAGTCATGTGCTTCCTGCAGCAAGGCCACACCTTCTAAGACCTCCCAAAACACCACCACCAACTAGGAACAAAATGTCCAACTACTTGGAGCCTTGGGGGAGAGGTAATTATCATTCAAATCACCACATTCCACTCCCTGGCCCCTATAGGCTCATGATCATATAAAATGCAAAATGCATTTAGCTCACCTTCAAAGGTCCTTATAGTCTTTACTAGTCTCAATACTATTCAAAAGTCCAGAGTCCAAAATCTTTTCTGAGACTCAAGGCAATCTCTCAATTGTAAACCCCTGTAAAATCAAAGACAAATTACATACTTCCAACATACAATGGAACCTAATATACATTCCCATTTCAACAAAAGGAGAATGGAGGTATACTGAAGAAATACCAAAGCAAAACAAGACCAAAAACCAGCAGGGAAAACACTAAATCCAGTAGCTCCATGTCTATCTTCTGGGATTTTTCTTCCAAAGGGCTTAGATGGCTCAACCCCTCCTGCTTTGCTGTTTGCAACATACATCTCACTCTTGGGCTGGTACCACTCCCTGCATGCAGCTCTTCTTGGCAGATATCTCATGACTCTAGCATCTCCAGCAACTTGGAGTCTCCATTGCCAACCAGGTTTTATCTTCACAGCTTCTTGCAATGGCCTATCAGGGCCTCTTGTCCTGTCAGGGCCTTCTTTATGTAGGGACATGTGTGTTATACACTGCCTGGCCTCAGTCACTCTCTAAAACCATGGAGAAAGAACCAATGACCTCTTCACTTTTGCATCATTCATGCCTCTAAAGCTAGCACCATGTGAACAACCCTGTCAAGTTCGGCCACCAGCCTGGCATGAATCCTGGCCTGATTCATCCGTATTAGCAGTTTTTCTATGATGTAGTTTTCTAGGAGCAGAAAAACTCTTCAGCATTTTCCTTTCACAAGTTGTGGTCTTGCCATGAAGTTACTCTTTCCATTGTTTAAGTGCAAATCTATAGGCCTCTCCTTCACGGCTTTAATCTCCTCATCAAAGAGAGCCCCTCCTTCAGCACATGCCTTGTCTGCAACATTACTCTTCCTAATGTTCTTCTTCAATCAAAACTGTACATTCTGCATTTCTTTCTGCCCCACTTGCTCTTTTTTCATTGTAAGTCTTTATAATATTTACCATTAATAACCACACCATCGATTCAATGTTAGGCTGTCTTGAAATTTCATCCAACCAAAATTAGTCTATTACTTTTCAACTTAGCTTCAGCAAAGCTGTTTGGCTGGGGGCTGACTCTAGCCAGATGCTTTGCCAAAACAGCCCAGTTGTTTAAGTCCTTATTTCCCTCTGGAACTACTCTACTCTCTGTGTTACTTTCTTCTAGCCTCCTACTATAACTGCCTGTTCAGCTCTGCATACAGCAGTCAACTACATTTTTAGTTCAAACTTCCAAAGTCTTCCACATTCCTCCAAAAACCCACATAGTCAGGTCCTTATCATCAGCACTCCACTTTCAGTACCAACTTTTGTGCTAGTTATTTTTCTGTGGCTGTTATAAAACACTGATCAAAGAAACATCTAGAAGGAAGAATTCATTTGGCTTATGGTGAGAGGGTTAGAGTCCATTATGGTCAGGGAGGCCTGGCAGCAGAGGTGACCAGAGCAGATAGCCAAATGGTCACATTTTTAAGCAGCCACAGGAAGCAAAGAGAGACTTGAAATCTGGGAAGGCTTAAGAACCCTTCAAGCCTGCCCCCAGTGACATGCTTCCTCCAGCAAAACTGCACTCCACCCCCCAGTCAGGGGACAAAATGCCCAAATAACTTGGAGCCTATGGAGACATTCTCATTAAAACTACCACAACCTTGAAATGTATCTGTTTCTAATTCTTCCTTTCTTGTCTCAGGGGAAAAGTTGATTCTAATATGTGTCCTTAAAGTTCTCCCCTTTATCTCTGAGTGGCCTGATTTAAGGCTTTAGTTCACTTTCAGTTCTGTTCCTCTGACTCAATTCACTTTCTGAACTCGAGCTGTTGTTTTGAACCACTTAAAGAGCACTTTCCTGTTCTTATACCTTTATAGACAGGTCAATCACTCTCCACACATCCTTCCCAAACCACAGCTCTCCACAGCTCACTCCCAGTCAACTCTATTTTTCTGGAATTATCCATGCACTTCTCTGTCTCTATGCTTTGGCATATATTGTTGGAAGGGCTCTTCTTTTTGTTATTTGTGGAAATTCAATTCATTCCTAAATTCTATCCATTCAGCTCAAAGTATTATACCTACTATGAATATTTCCCACCTTTTCTAATCGTTTTGAATGGGTATTCACTGTGTTGTCAAAGTATTTTGCTTATTGGAATAACATTACATGAGAAGATTGTCTCCGTCTCTCTCAGCTTATAAAGTGTTCACACAGTGAACACAAGAAGATTTTACTTATCATCAAAGCCCTCAATAATAAGCATGGCCCTTGGCCTTTTGTTTTTGAATGAGCAAAGAATAAATGCTAACACAATTCCTGTTCTAACTTTTCAGCAGCTCTCAAAAACTGAATGATCTGTTTTTTTTTTTTCTTTTAATCTCCATTTCAAATTTTTACTATTATCCTGGGAGTTTTTTTTTTAATTGCTTGCCATGTGAAAATATTGAGCTTTAGCTGAAAAATAAAAAAACTTATGTATGTACTATATGAAATCCTGAAAAAAACAAGAGAATGATGCATCAATTTTCTTCTAAAAGTATATTACCTCATGCATGTGGTGTCACAGAAAAGCATCCCTAAATTAAAATTTATACTTAATAATTAAAAAATAAAACAATAAGAATTGGTCATTTTCCACGCACGATGCTTGCCAGGCATAGTGACTCATGCCTATAACCTTAGCACTGGGGGAACTGAGGCAGGAAAAATTTCTATGAGTTGGAAGCTAGCTTGCCACACAGTGGGTACTGAGTCAGACTATAATACACAGCCAGACTCTACTGTTGAACAATCTCATGTTTATATATCACAAAATGGTAAATTTCAGTAGATTGAAATAATGACCTTGAAGCTGGGGAGGGAAAGTCAGTGAATGATACAAGTCAGAATTTACTGAAAGCAACATGACTTTATTACTTTCAATGCTATAATTGGTCAATAAAGTCTAAGGACACATTTACTTAATGTAATGAATCCTTATTTTACAGCTGAATCTTTTTGTCTAAATACCTTGATATGCCAGAGTCATGAAAACAACATATTCTGACACGTCAGAGCCATGAAAACAATGTATTTTTTCACATGAGTTATAAGTTTTCTCTTTCTGTGCTTAGCAAATCCATTCCTTACAGACCATTCAAAGGGAAATTTCAGCTTAGTCTAGACCAAAGGACATGTGTAGCAGCAATATCTGAATTGATAAGGTTTTATTATTTTCATAGAAGAAGGAATTTTTAAAGCTAAAAATACAGTTCAGTGTCTCAGGGAAGTGATAGTTTTAAACTAAAGATGGAAAAAAATGTAAACTTTTCAAATAGGAGCTATACCAGTTATTCATCAAGTTAGATAAAATTGAAAACCACCTTCAAAACCTTTGCCTTTCTTGGTAAATTCCTTGAGTATTTCAGTCATGGTTTGCTAGTTCCTCCTCCCACTCTCTGAGACCTTATACACTTCAAGATGACCCCTGGGCTGTGGGTTCTGTGACCACTATCACCACAGTAGGTACTATGAAGTTGCTTTGCTTATCTAAGTAGCTGAGGCAAAACACAAGCAGGACGTTACTCACCGATCCTGGGTGCAGGCTGCAAGGAATACACTAGCCTCCATTCTGGAAAAGAAGAGAAAGGAAATTTCTGTTACCACCACAATCAAAGACATTTATACAATGGTCCACACGAAGATGGCTCACAGTCTCTGATACTTTACTTGTAACAAGGAAAGTGAGGGTGGAAAAGGATCACAAAATGAAGCTCCTTAACCCTTGTGCTGCTGGGCTAATAAAGAGGTGTCAGTTTTAGAGGTGTCAGGTTTGGAGTCTCCTAGTAGGAAAACTCATTAAGTTTACATTTCACGACACAAAAGACGTTTTTGTGCTTGACATCTCTGGAGCAGGGAGAAAAAGCTGGGGAAGGGGGACCTGGGGAATGGTCGTTCCATGGAAGAAATTTCCCTTGACTCTTGACTTCTCACAACGTATCAGCACATTAACATATGATCATATTTCCACTTAAAATCTTTGTGTAAATTGAGTTCTTAGGATAAATGTGTTTATGGAACTATAATAATAGGATAAATATGCCAGGTGCATCCTTGAGCACTGAGGGTCAGTGGTTCTCTATTGGGTTCCTTAGTTTGCAAGGTTTGGAGGAGGGAATGAACTGACAGCCAGGAAAAAGGGAAATAGCTCTGAGGGAGGTAATCCACAGACTTTCAAACTACTCAGAACCAATGGGAGTGTGTTTTGCAGGGAAGGTGTGAGAAAGGTCTTTTCATCCTAATGATCAAGAAGGGCCTCTTCTGCTAGCTGAAGTTGCTCAAATTGAACATAGCCATGGGTTCAGCCAGGTGTGCGGAGAAAGAGCCTTTGCCCACACAGAGAACAATTCTAGGGAACTCTGCGCAGTAATCATATCTCCAGCACTTGCCTTTTTAGCTTGCACAGTTCTAATCCTTCCCTTAAACAACCCCTTATATAAGTACATTATATGTATTATAATATATTATATACTACACCACATATTTTATATAATAATTATATTTAGAATATAATACATACTATACTATGTGCTTACATATATTTGACGTACACATATAATGTTTCACTTTCTTCATGCTTTAAAAAAATCTCTTTCAAAATGTTGATTCAAATTTGAACAAGTACTCAAGAGCGGTGTGGTTTAAGCCATGCTAGGAATGTTAATTCTCCGTCCTTTCCTGTTCCATTTAAATAAGCTTCTGCCGTTATGACTCATTTATAATATTGCTTTTTCAGTCCTAATTGAGACCACAAATCCTCTTGGCATTTGTCTTTTTAATCAGTCTTTCAGCAAATTTCATTTATGCGAACATATACCAGGTTATATTTGTGTCAACGAAATGTTCTGTTTCTAGGATTAAAAAAAAAAAACAAAAAACAAAAAACAAAACATCCAGAGACCTTTCTGCACTGTGGTGCTAGGAGTTTCCTAGTATAAGGTATCAGTAGCTCTACTTGCTTTAGTAATTTCTGCATTTTGGATGAAAGTATTTATAAGTCATTTATAAAGTTCATCAATAAATTATGAGTTCTTCCATAGAGGAGATCCCCACAGGTTGGAATCTGATATATAATCCACAGCTCCAACCCACTTTAATGTAATTGCACCTGGACTTTACCTGATCACCTACGTAACAGTAGCGTGATTAAGGTCATACTTTCTTGACTTGGTAATAAGAACATTGTTTAGGCTAGAACTCCAAATCTTCTTCCATACAGCATTTAACCCAGCATGTTATCCTTATTTATGCGGTCCATCACTTAATCATGGAAAGAAATTAACCTGGTGCAGAAAAATAGCTACTCAAGTGTCAAATGAGTCTACCTCTTTATCTTAGATGGTATTCTGGTAAGTCACATATTGATTACATGATGGATTGCTCTCATCAAACATCTCTCTTTAGCTATCTGGCTTATAATGATCAAGTCATTTTCTTAAAGAATATGGACATGTCAGTGCTTTCCTCCGTTCCTACGAGGGCTCAGATAGAATGGCTATGCAAGGTCAACTGTCAAGTTCTTATGTGTACTTGAAACCTGACATTAGGGCATAATGAGCTCACCCAGAGACTGGATACTTTTTCTTGGTCTACTTACTCTCTCCACATCTCACAGACTGAACTGTATTAGCTAGCTAAATGTATGTCTCCCACACTGTGCAGTAAAGTTGATCACTGTGATGATCCAGTTTTATTCCTCTTTATAACTTGGTGGAATCTAGTTTGGTGTCAAGCACAAATGTATATGAAATTAAATTAAAGTTTTGAGAGAGACATATCCTTAAAGATTTGATAAAAAGACAAGAAAGGTTCACAAATTTGCGTTTAAGGGAAAAATAGTTTCTGTCATCTCCTAATAACAGTATTGGAATGTAGTGCTCTTAAAAGGCTTTGTTCATGATGTGAAGTCTAAATAATTGTTATTTCTACATATATATCTAAATTTTTTATTAATGATTATGTGTGTCTGTATGTGTGTGTGCACTTGTGTTCAGGTGCCCACAGAAGTCAGAAGGGAGCATCAAATCCTTTGAAACTGGAATTACAGATGTTTGTGAGCCAACTGATGTGGGTGGTAGAGTCCCAACGCTGGTCTTTTTACAGAGCAGGAAATGCTTCTTAGCTGATGGGTCAATGTCTTCAGCCCTCTACTTATATTTTAATATATGGACAGCCTAGGATGTTGGGCTCAATCTACACAGTCAATGTAGACCGACTTACCAGCTTCATGATCTATTAAATAATATGAATATTCCTCCATGGTCAACCTCCCATTCAGTACGCATGTTTTTATATTGTGCTTACAAATTGATTATAGAGCTAAGACTTAGGTAGTGGTCTATACAAGCTATTGGAAGAAGATTTTCTCCTTTGTCCCATTTCTTTAATCTGAGTCATTCTACTTTGCTTTTATTGGGAACAAGTTGTACCTGCTGAAACTTGATGCAAACACAAAAATATTGAATACATCCATTGTTGTGATAGAAAATCAATTTTCTAAAAAAATCGTACTTCCCTTATTTTTCTCCTCAGGGCTGGAGAGCTTTATGGAGCTTCAATAATATAAAGAGTCATACAGAGTTTATACTCGGCAAGAGAGCACAAATGTGACCACACGTATTTTTTCTTAGGAGAGCTCAAAGTAATTTCCTGGCCACATGATACATTAATAAAGTTCTGGGGCAGGAGAAATGACTCAGCAGTTAAGAGCACTGACTGTTCTTGCAGAGGATCTGAATTTGATTCCCAGCACCCACATGGTGGCTAACAACCATCCATAATTCCAGTTGTGAGGCATCTGACGCCCTCTTCTGACTTCCATGAGCATTGCATTACATGTATGAACATACATACATGCAGGCAATACACTCATGCCTGTAAAATAAAAATAAATAAAATAAAAAATAAAGTTCATAGCCATCATCCTTCTTTAAGAGAAAAATCTAAGATGGGGAAGGTTAGACAGCTTCCTAAGGCCATACAGCAATTTGTCAAAATTGAAACAAGATTACATTTGGATTTCCAAAGTCTTGTTCTAAGATTTAATTCTTTTATTTTTAAGTGTGTGTGTGTGTGTGTGTGTGTGTGTGTGTGTGTGTGTGTGTGTAGGCACATCAGTGCAGGTGCCTGAGCAGGCCAGAGGCATCAAATCCCCTGGAGCTGGAGTTACAGGTGGTTGTGAATGACCCTGCATGGGTGTTGGGAACTGAACTCGGGTCCTGTGCAAGAGCAGAAAGTGCTTTTAACTGCTGAGCCATCCCTCCATCTACCCTCACAAATCTTTGTTCTTTATAATAACCAAGGTTTTATTTTTCCAGGTAAACCTTACTGAAACATGGTTATCTGCACTCTCTTAATTTCTCACATGATTATTTAGATAAAAAAAAAACATGGTAGTGATGTTTAGGTCATTTTCTATGTAATATTTAGTTACTAGACTTAAAAGCTTATCCCAGCATTTTCTTTGAAACATTGATGTGATCTAGCTGTAACTTTCCCCTCTCCTATTAAATTGCTGGAATGCACAGTTACTCAGTCAATAAGAGGTGCAGTAACAGCCAATAGGCACTGGATGCTTACTAAGCAGCAGACAAGCTGCCAGAGCTTTTTGTGGACCTTCAGTTTCACATAAGAGGAATCTCATGGGAATACACCAAGTGTTCTGCTCAGGGACTAAATCTGGGTGCTGCCAGAGCTGCAGTTTCATAAATAAACCAAACCCACAATCATCATCCACGTTTCCTAGTTCCAGTTCCACTGAAGGGGTGAGAACTTAAAAAAAAAAAAAAAAGGCAGGATCCTTTCAGATTTGCATTTTCTTTTTCCTAACAATTTACTATTATCTTTTAGACATCAAATTTTATAGCTCTTGATAATCCAAATTCATTAATTTTTTTTCAAAATATATTCACAGGAATATCAGTTCCCTTTTTTCATATGCCATTGTTTTATAATTTGTAATTGAATTAATATCTGAATGAAGACAATTGACACAGCAGGTCTGAGAAGAAATACAAGTGACTCTTGGCCCACCTGTATTAGTATGTACAGGACCAGAAGTTTACAGGCGGCCTGGAGGGCTCCTGGTGTTGACTGGCTGACAGCATCAGTCTATAGGTTATATGTAGGGAAAGAGCCAGGTGGGATTTTTTTTCTGTTGATTGTTTGCTTTTATGGATTATATTGTTTTCTGGCAATGTTATACATGTATATAGTTTACCTCATCCTCTCTTACTGACCTCTTATCACCCATAGATTCCCATCTCATTCCTTTCTGTTTTGCTTTGTGACCTACTGATTTCAACCAGGACCATCTGTGTGGCCAAAGGTTTGGAATTATCTGTTGGAGCCTGCTGAGAAGGCAATGGCTGTCCCTCATCTAGGTCTATCAGTTGGAAATAGTTCAGCAGAAGGGTTAGGGCCCCATGAACCTTCTAGATCCATGATTGGCTATTGACAGGTCCAGTCTTTTGCAGGCCAGCCAGGTGTTTAATCAGGAAAATCATTGAAGAGGAGGCCAGTACAAAAAACCTAATATATTTGATATTTTATGTATGTATTACTTTGATAAAATTAAAATGAAAAATTAAAATGGAGGGAGAAGGAAGGCTGAGTTTGGTCATCTTGTCCAAGATTGCAAAACTAGGGTAGTTCCATGACTTGCTCTAGTTTCATGTTCTTTCCCTCTGTCCCATCCTTTCTCATGGCTGAGGTGTCTGTAGTGGGCTGGGTATCCTTGCTACAGCCTAGAAAGAGAACACGAGAAAGCCAAAGAGACCAAAGGAGAGGCAGGCAGGGAGCTAGGAAGGGACCAGATGGTCTTCGCATCTTTCCAAAGAGCCTATGATTTCTTTGAGTTATCCCATCATATTTTGACTTGATACCACTTCAACACAAAATGTGCCTCAGCAAACACTTCTCCTGCTGATACCACACACAGAACTGATTTTATAGCTAAGAAATTGTAGAAACCCTGAAAGGATATGATCCTTAACCGGGAATGAACTACACAGAAGTCCCTAAACCAGTGGCCCGTGAGAGAACCAAGGGTGGGATGGAGTGTAAGGAGATCTGTAATAATAAACAGCAACACAAATGAAGTCATTGGGACCTCAGCATCCTCCTCCTTCTGAGTCTCTGTTTTTTACCAGTTCTGTTTCTGTGGATTCCTTTGCTGGCTAAGCCTGTCTAAGTCCCAGTATGGAAGAACTTCCTTGCCTTCTGGAAGGAAGGGTTTTACTTACAGCAGCTGCTTTTAAATGCCTCAGAAGAGATTTCTGTTTTCCTATTACGCATGAGTGACTTCAGCTCCTGCTAAATGCGTCCTCTGTTTCTTTCCTTGGCATTTTTCAAGTTATTTCTTTGGAGAAGAATACTAGACAGGCATGCATTAAGATTTTTCTGACTTCATAAGAAATTCATGAAAAGTTTAAGATCTCAAATAGCTATTCCTTTAATCGAATTATATTTAGTGGTCAAAATAGTTACACCCTGGAACATCACTTTTCTACACTTTCAAAGTTAGCTGGCTAGGTTTCAAGTTAGTTGTAAACATAAATGCTACAATCATATGGCTATACAGGTGTGTGAAACTTAAAAGCCTCCTCCACAGAAAACGTTATCCTGCTTTAAGAGATTTTGGAAGACAATTATAAAAGGCTTGATTAAGTCACAAGAGTGCAAAGTGGAAAAGCATACTGTTGTGAACAGAAAGTCAAAAAGGCCAGTTTACATGATCCTCCATCCACATGGCTGCTCCTCATGTAAAGCGGGCTTATAAACTAGCATGTAGCTGGCCGTGCCATCCAGTGGAAATCTCACTGTTGGGTCTGCAGATGCCTCAGTAGGTAAGTGTGCTTGCTGCCAAGTCTGATAACTCGAGTTCCATCCTCAAGACCCACATGGTAGGAGAGAACTGACTGCAACATGCTGGCCTTTGGCCTCCACACATAGCTGCCTGTCCACACCTCAAAATAAATACATAAAAATTAAAAAACCCTCACTCTTGCTCAGTTCTTTTACTCTTTTTTATCCACGTCAGCTTTCATAGTTATGCCTTGTGTTTATTTTTCCTACTTCATATTAAAGATTTTTAGTTTTTAATTTTTTACAGATTTCGTACATGAGAATGGCATTTATATCATTTCCTCCCACAGTCTCCCCCTCTAATTCTCATTTCCTGGCCTCACTCCCTCTCATTTTCATGATGCATTCTTTGATGATGATGTTTTCATTATTAATATTATCATATCATCTACTGGGTCTTCTTAGTCGTGCTGTATGTACATGTGTTTAGGGCTGACCACTTAGAGTGGGTGATCTATCAGGCAGCTTGACTATTTCCTGTCTCAGGAGCCACTGGCTGCCTGCAGCTCTTCATCTAGAGGTGGGACCTTGTGAAATCTCCCTCGTCCACATTGGCATGTCCACTGGTGTCATTAAGCAGGGCTTCTTTATGCGACCACATTATCACTGTTTCATGAGTGCTGCTTCTCCGTCATGTCTAGCGGCAGGTATCCTGGTCTTCTGGCTTGTACAGTCTTTCCACAATGCTTCCAGAGCCTTGGGTATAGGGGTTGAATTGAAAGTATATCAATTGTGGCCAGGCACCCCATGAGCACTTATTCTCTGCATTTTGACCCATTGTGGAACTTACCCATCTGTCACAAAGAGAAGCCAGGTTCTTTCACTCTTCTCTATACTTGATTCTGCTCCAAATATCTGTACGTATACTCTTAGCTCTGACCTCTCTTGAACTTCAGTTTCACTTCTCCAAATTCTGGCTTCCGTGCAGGTGGCCTATCGACGGACCAAGTGCAGCTGAACTTGAGTGAACGTAGTGCTCCTTCCCCAGCTGCCTCCCCTCTGAACTCGCACATGTGTGTAATATCGGATAATTCTTCCTTCTGTTCCAGTGTGCAGCTCTGACATCTCCAAGCGCCTCTTCACTGAACTTACTTCTAGACTCTACTGTTTGATCTTTTCCTTCTGCATTTCACACTTATACTTTCTTTCTCCTTCTTTTTAAAAATTATTGTTTTAACCACCAGTACTTCAGGCAAGGCCTTTAGGACATCAAAGCCAGGCCTGTTTCAAATGCCCCCAAACCTGTATGGCTGATGTAAGCCCCCATTCCCATCTTTTAAAAATATGTATTATTCTTATTATCTATGTGTACGAGTGTATTGCTTGCATATATGTAAGTGTACCTGTGTAGTGCAATGCCCATGGAGGTTAGAAGAGGGCATCAGATCCCCTGGAACTGGAATTAAGGATGGTGTTAGCCTCCACGTGGGTGCTGTGACTCCACCTTGAGTCCTCTGCAAGAGCAGCCGGTGCTCTGAACCACTGAGCGAGATCTCCAGGCTTCCATTTCCATCTTTATTTATTGAATTAATTTTAAATTTTGCTTAAAAATTCCTACTAATTTCCCATTTCCCATGTTAATCGCCCTTAAAACCCACTATTAATTTGTTACTGCGTCAGGAGCCAGTCTAACTTTGCACTCAGTTAAAATGGGTTCTCTGCCTGCTCCTGGGGCTCAGAATTCGCCCACACCAAGTATGGAAGTCCTCTGGCTATACTTACTTCTATTCCAAGCTGAAATAGCCATCTTTCTTCTGTCTGTCTGAGAAAGTTCTATTCTTTTTTTTAATAGCCAAACTTAATGGCTTCCTTTGAACATGCACAGTGGCCACCCTCTGAACCACAGATATATTTGCACACATGAGAGGCAGGTGGCAGTCCAGGGGTGAGCTGCATGGCCCGGGGAGTGAGCTGCATGGTCCCAGTCCCCTGTGTGTTAGGCCAGCCCCCTTTCATATATCAGCTCATTTGTTCCTTGGCTTTACCAGGTAAGTGTTAGTACTGTCTTTACTGTGGCTCAGAGATGTCACTAACCTGTCTAGGTCACAAAGATGCTCAGGTCAGGCTGGCTGCTAGCCCCTACACCACCCAGCCTATCACAGCTGGTTCTGTAGAGCAGTGTGTGCTAATTGGTCACTACATGCATACTCACAGAGAAAAACTCTCTGTCCCTGCCCTCTTTGTAGCCAGTGACAGACCCACCAAGACTCCCAGAAGGCACCATCTCAGATGTCCAGGAACACAGTTTAGCAGAAGAAACCACGGTAAACCCCTGGTAATCTGCCCTGCCTGAAACACGCACAAACATACCACTTTCTCCACCTCTGCTATATTCCGATACAAGTACAGGCAACACGGTTCACTGATCACAAAACAGGTAACACTCATAAATATACCCTCACTATTTCCATATTTGAGAATATGAAACAGATGATGAAGAACAAGTTTTCACTATTAGATTCTCCTTCCCTCACTGACTGGTCCCTCCCTCGCTCTCTCCCTCCCTCCCTCCCTTGCTTCTTCCCTCTCTCCTGCCCTTCCTTGCTCTTAACCGCTGAGCCATCTCTCTAGCTCCCCTTCATTTCTTTCTTACTCTGTCACACACAAATCCAATACTAGTTTGATGCTCGTGAACACTGACTATCTGGGTTTATTGTTAATGTTTCCATGCTAGGTTCTAAAACACAGAAATAAAGTAACCATTAATTGCTAAAATTGGTTGTGACACTACCACGACCTAGACATTAGCTTCTTTTGGCAGGTGTCATGCCACTCTTTCCCCATAACAACTCCATGAGATAAAGCCATCGCAGTCTCTGTTTCACATCTAAGGTGAACAAGCTGAGAACAGTTAAGGTCATATGCCCTCAAGGGGTTGAGCAAGGATTCCATCCCCTGGCTGACAGTTGCAAAGTAGAGCCTGCCTCCTAACTTTTGCTCTTGACTCCCTCCAGGAACAGACACAGCTTCATGACATTCAAAGGGCATATGTGAAATTGGCTTTGTTTCCTTTGAAAAGGGCTCTGTAAGCAGTAACAGGGGCAGCCGGAGTTCTTGCAACATCATCGCAGACTTCACCCGAAAGCAGTTGTGTGACCTTTAAGAAGTGAACCTCTCAGGGCTATACCCACTTCATTTGTTAAATGAAAAATTAGCACCAATAACCTGCGCAATTCTTCCCAGACGTGGAGCTTCTGTACTCTCCAGGAAGCTGTGTGTCATGGATCTCAGGGTTGGAAATGCTAGGCTTCTGTAACAGCGTAGCAGTGTTGCAGGCTGGCAGCCCATCACAGTGGTTTGTGGCTACCACTTCCGGGTTGTCTTCACCTACTTAGGATTGTCTAATCATGCAACTCCAGCATGTCTGTTCACTGTATGTAATTGCTCAGGATCAGAGTCTCAATTTCTAAATCCTTTACCATCCTCGTGGAGATTGTCTAATCATGCAACTCCAGCATGTCTGTTCACTGTATGTAATTAATTGCTCAGGATCAGAGTCTCAATTTCTAAATCCTTTACCATCCTCGTGGGCCGCTGTGACTTGGATGTGCAATTTGCACTCATACCTAATGCTGCTTCCATGGCTTCCATGGCTGAGGAGGCGATACACCTGATAAAATCATCCTTGTGGTTTGGGAGGGTGTTTGTCCTGTACTCTGTTTGTTCCCTTGTGTGGGTGTGAGCATTCTCGTGATTGTTTTGTGACCAATATAATCCACACCAAGCCTTTTCTTCTGATCTAAAAGACAGTCTCTTTTTCATTTTATGCTATATTATTCATGGTAATCTCATCCATTTTGTTGACTTTGATGAGGGTAGTGTTAACTCTGGTCACTTTCAAGCCTCCTAACTCCGTCTCTCACCTGTCTAAATATGAAGCCTCCTCATCTCTTCCAAACAGGCTCCTGTCCCGATCTTCACCTTGCAGAGTGCGTCAGTAACACAGACAGGGGATTATAAGTGGCTCTTGTGTTCCCTCAGATGCCCAGTCCTAGTTATTACTCCTCAAAAAGTTTTCCAATCCACCACTCTTCCACTCACTGTTTCTTATCACTATTATCTCTCCCCTGGAAAATTTCAGCAATATCTAAGACTCATCTTTGCTTGATAGATAATAGCCATTTCAAACTTACAATACACAAAGGGGAATATTTTTTAATCCCCACCCCACCTTGATCCTTGTGTCCCACTGCAGCTCAGCCAATAGTGACATTCAGCAACTTGTTCAAGCTTTTGTCAGTCATGCCTAACCTCCCCAGTCTGATGCATCAGTGTGTGCTGCTTCAAAAATCTATTTTAAGATTGTTAGCATCTCATTATTTCTGCTGAACTCCCTCTGGTCCAGACCATGTTATTTTTCTAGTGGCTTATTGTAGCAGCTTTCTAAATGGTATATTTTTCTCTAGTTCTTTTCTCCAGAATAGGTTCCAAGTTAGAATGTTTAAAAAATATATATCATCCCATTCTCTGTTTTAAAATTCTCCGGTGATTTTCCCTTGCAAGTAACATAGAATCTGAACTCCAAGCAAGTTCACATCAGCTGGGTGCTGTCCAGGATCTCACCACACTGGCTCTGTTCCTTTCATCCATCAAGCCTGACCGTCTCAGGGGCTTTGCACTTGCCATTCCCAATTCTGTCAAAGTTGCTCATGGTTAATTCCTTCAGACCAATCAAGAATCAGTTCAAATGCCACCACCTCAGAGAGGTCTAGCTAAAGTGGTGCCCTAGGAATGACCACTGCAGATTCAGTTGTGTTCTTCCCAGTGAGGTAAGAGCCAGCTGAAAATGGAAAGATGTGAGCTGACTGAAGAAGGTAGCTCATAATTCGACAAAACATCAAAAAGTTGAGCACATCTCGGTGACATCCTGGCTCTGATTCATTGGATGTATATCCACTTGTGGAATTTCTGGAACATATTTATAGTTTTTTGAGGAGCATCTGTACAGTTCTGTGTTGGGTTGTAGCAACATGGTATCCTATCAACATACCAGTGTTCTCTTTACTCACCATCTCCACAGCCCTTTTATCTTTGTAGTTTTGATAAAAGCCTTTCTGATGGGAGGGAGTTGGTAATTCACGGTGGCTTCGATTTTAATTTCCTTGATAATAACATGACATGTGAGTAGTTTTCCTATACCCATAGGCCATTTGCAGGTATTCTTTTGAGAAATGTTTACTCATAGATTTTAGGTACTTTTACATTTTTATTTATTTTATTTATTATTTTTTTATGTGTGTGAGTGTATTGCCTGCATATGCATAAGTGCACCTGTGTCGTGCAATGCCCGTGGAGGTCAGAAGAGGGCATCAAATCCTCTGGAACCGACGTTACAGATGGTTGTTAGTGGCCATGTGGGCACTGGGAAACGAACCCAGGTTCTCTGCAAGAGCAGCCAGTGCTCTGAACTGCTGAGTCATCTCTCCAGCCCCGGTTTTTAGCTATTTTTAAATTGGATCACTTTTTCTTTACTTTTGAGTTGTATGAGTCCCTTATATAATTACATCATTCTTTGCAAAACCAAGGCATAGAAACCAAGACTAAATGTCTTTTGACAGAGAGAAAATGTAACACACACACACACACACACACACACACACACACACACACAGCATCTATGTGATTCTATAGATACATTGATTAGCTTTATATGATGATTAGTTCACATTGTGTACACGTGTCAAACCATCGAATTCTATACCTTATATGGACATTCTCTTTGTTTGATAATCATACCTCAGTAAAGTTGGGAAAAACTTAAGGCAAAAGTGATACATATTATAATTCTATATTCACCAGAAGAATTGAAAAATGCATATATTTCTTGGCAGTTGAATGGAGTAAGTGGTATTTTTGCATGAAGGCTAATATAGATACTGTATGGGCCAAATGGGTAGAGACTGGTTAAACTGATTACTCTGATGGAACAGAGAGTATGCAGGAGGTCTGCTTTTTATGTGTGTACCAAAGATAAGGATGATCAGATTTTCGTTCCCTTGTCTCTAAATATAAGGAAAAAACAAAGATGGATGGTCAAAACAAAATCCCTCTGGTCTCTCTAATTGTCTGAGCTGTCTGGAAAGCACAGTCCACTTGCCCAATCCAAGCATTTCTGGAAATATAACGTAGCATTACAGGGCTTCCACAAAGGAAAAGCAGAAATGTAGCTGCTATGTTTTATTTAAGCTCTCTAATATTTTATTATGAGTATTTCAACTATGTGGAAATACCAGAACAAGGGGAAGCTTCGTTTCTTAATGTCATCACATTTCTCTTCATGTCATATACAGGAATTGATGCCAGCACCCCTCACCTACTGGATAGTGTCTAAATCTCTAGTACTCCAAGGACTGGAACTACCAGGCCTGACATCCCATTCATTTCATTAGAATGTCTGCATCTAAACTAGTTAACCTCCTGCCAGATAAAACGTCAGTGTTCAATTTTGTGTCATATTTTTATGTGGTAAGAACACTGATGTGGAGTCTCCACTTTAAGAGGACTTCAGTGTACAATACAGTATCATTAACTCAACATTCTTCGTTGACATGGCAGATCTCTAGTACTTCCTAGGCACTGGGGGAGAGGACGTAAGTTGCTAAACAGCTAGCTGTTGGTCTTTTTGCTGATTTGAAAAGATCTGAGCTAAGTTTTGTGTTTGTGAATAGAAGTTCCCAGAAAAGCCATATCTTAAAGCTGATTAGAACTTTAGTGATTGTGGAGAGTTTGGGAATGTTGCAAGTCCAGAGTCTAATTATCATTTACCCCGGGCCATCTTTAGGCCCCTAAATAGCCACTCCTTGACTACCTTTGATTCTGACTTAAAATCCTGTTCGTAACAGATAAAAATCTTTTGGAAAGTATTAACTTTACAGACCACCAGCTTCCACTAACCTTAAGGAAGGCTGAGTGTCATCGGATGGCATCCTGTGGCTTATAACTGAGATTTCTCTTTTGCTGTAATTATCTATTTAATGTTTCTACCAATGTATTTGAAAAGTGTCTTGATCTATGACTTTTATTTTTTCTCTTACTATAGAAACTTCATGAAACTGTTTCCATGTTGGAACATACTACTTGGAGTAACCTGGATCTGTGTTCCCAGGCTATGGTCACTCATATTTGGCTCCAGATTAAACTGTGTCTTATACCCTTTTGAGATGAGAGTTGTGCTTTTGTTAATGAGTCCTTCTACCCTCTGCACTGAGGGGCACTCTCATTTTTTTTCCCTTGGTCATTTGTGTCATACCCTTCATCAAGGAGGACTGATGTGGTATCATTTGGAGCACTATAATAAACTGTGTTCTTAGTTAAATGGTTTTAAAAAATCTAAATTATGGTGTGGTGGCGCATGCCTTTAATCCCAGCACTCGGGAGCAGAGGCCGGAGGATCTCTATGAGTTCAAGGCCAGGCTGGTCTACATAGTGAGTTCCAGGACCTTTAATCGGGAGCAGAGGCCGGAGGATCTCTGTGAGTTCAAGGCCAGGCTGGTCTACATAGTGAGTTCCAGGACAGCGGGGCTAAAGGGAGACCCTGTCTCAAAAAGACCAAAAAAAAAAAAAAAAAAATCTACATTAGTTACATCTTAGCCTTGGTGTTTACATTGACTCAGTGAACATGAAACCAGTGCCCCTCTTACCTGTCACCTTATATGCAAATCTGTACACTTAAGGCAAAGATCTTCTGACATTTCCTCAGGGATGACAATGTTAAATTTGTTCTCCCTCTTAACTTATACTGTACTAGGTCTTCCAGTGTTTCAACTGAGCACAACATAGTAGCTTTCAAAAAGAAAGGATAGGAAAAAATAAAGCACAAGCCAGTGAGGTAGGTATCTCTTTGCAACCAACCATCATACATTATCTAAAAACAGAAGATAATGAAATCCATCTTTCAGGGTCATTTAGCTTTTGTTTGTTTAATTTTTACATTGCTCGAAGACTTTGGTTACTATGAATTTTCACGCTGCCCAGAAAATAAAACTGCTGCAAAGCGTATATGTCAAATGTTTCCCAAGAAATTCAGGGAAAGGTAAGCATCACAACACTAATGAAGAAAAATAATAAGATGTTACTGGTACATTATTGTCAAACGAGTGCATTGGATTCCCTGGAACTAGAGCTATGGACAATTGTTAGTTGCCATGTAGGTGCTGAGAATTGAACCCCGGTCCTCTGTAAGAACAGTCAGTGCTCTTAACCACTGATACATCTGTCCAGCCTTTTATTGGTACTTTAATGTAAAACTAGGATCTCATATGTATATATTAGGAAACTGTTATTTAAAATTTCTGCTAAGGAATTGAAAAAAATCATAATTGATTATCTTTCTTTTGATTTGCATTCTCATGTAGAAGGATTTTCATCCCTCATGTAGAGGAGGAAACTTCTTTTTTTCATGTATTTTAGATAAACACTGGAAAAGCAAATTGAATTCTAGGAAAGATTTTATAATTTACCTTTAAAATAGTCTGTACTTTTGCCTTAAGATAATTGAATAAAGTAGGTGATGACTTCCTAATATATTCAATAGCTAAAAATGTTTTTATAAATTTTACAGTTATAGCCTTTCATGCTCTGAGTATGTTAGACTTGAAGATTATTTTAGTTAGATCATTATGATGATTTTTAATGGTGTCATTTAATTAGCACAGTTGTGTATGAGGGAAATACGAATTACACAGTTTTGAATATGAAGCACTTTTAAAATTCTACAGCAGAAAGTGTGCAAACATGTCCAGCAAGGACATCCTGGTACCAGTTGATACGTTACAAATGCCTGTAAAATTCCCAGGAAGTCAGTGTGCAGCTGTCTCTCTTGAACACAATGGAAACTACTGTTCTGCTGTGGAGCAGGTCTGGCTTGTAGCAACACTGGAAAAGCAGTAGCTCTTATTAGGGTCACTTTGCAAAGAATACAGGATTTGAACATTCCTTTGCAAAGATTGATTATTTCCTAAACTTTGAGTCTTCTATATTAATGGCAGGTGAGTTACTGATAAATGTGTTTGACTGTAGTTAGTAACACTGCAGCAGAGAATTTTGCTAAGTGAGGCACACCAGTGCTACGCTGCAATTTCTTTCCATCCCAGCCTCCTCATCCTCAAATTACTTCTGACTCTGGTCTCCCATTTCCAGGAGCATATAGGTTGGTGGGAGAGGAATTCTGCATGATGATAATATTTTCCTTGGATTTACATGCATAGTTTTAACAATAGGAGTGTTGGGGGACCCTGATGCTAAGGTTGTAGTCCACCATGTCCGGATAGCTCTAAGGAGCTTGGTGCTATATGGAAGGACGCCCTTTCTCAGCAGGGGGCCTTCTGTTCTCTGCCCGACTTATCTGGAAAGTGCCTCCAAGCATGGATGCCTGACCTTATTTGGAACATGACCTTTGGCATAGTTACCTGCAATAAAACTGCCCCCAGGTTTTTTCTATATGATAATTAGGCATTGCCCTATAGCCAGATGATAGGCTCCCCTACCACATGTAAATAAAGCATACCATGAACACCTATCAGCTGAAGCTTTGGCTGCTGCCTCCACACTATATTTTCCCTGACCCCCACTGAATAAATGAGCTGTCTCACTGAATCTGACTCCCTGGAAGGTCTCTTCCGTCCATGCTCACTGGCCATCCTGACCCTGTTCGTTGCTTCTGCTCCCTTTGTTCCTGTGGGTCAGTGGCCAACGGCCCATGAGGGGCGGGAGAGACCCACATAGGAGGATAGCTGCTAGCTAAGAAGTATAATAAAGAATAACTAAAGAAACATAGCATTTTTCATTCTCTGTTTTCATTGTTACATTACAGTGATGCTAAAAACATAATATTCGCTACCTCTTCAAGCAAACAGATAAGGGCAAACAAAATTGATCAACTACAGATCTGAAACTAAACTTCAGAAAATACCATTCCACTGTTCACTTCTAAACAGTCAAATCAAGTTATATAAACATGCATATTTTTCTCCAAAATTTCTCTTCACACCATGTAGAACTTCACTGACTGTTGATTTGTAGTAGTAAATAATAAATATTCTACTCGGAGTTCTGCAAAAGTTAAAGAATAAATGAACAACTTTGTTTCCAAACCAATTCAGATACCTTTTAAATTAATTCATTTGCATTGTAACTTACAGATTTAGGGCCCTGAATTTGGTTAGAGAAAATCCCTAGGACTCTTCAAATGCAGCTGTGTACAGTGTTCCTGCCCTCCTTGTGCAGGCTCAGATTTCCTGGATATCTCTCGCTCTGCTGTTGTAATTACATCCCACCGCTCTTAGGGACTCCTTTCCTAAGGAAATCCACAGGATCACTTTCTGAGCCTTGTGAGTTACACAGCCACTTGTTGCTTCACTTGCTAAGTGAATCAATCTGGAATGTATACATGCTTCTTGAAGACTCTGTTGGAGGCACCAGGGCCCAAACAAGAATGGTAGCATTTCATTGTTTTTAGTACATTTTATCCATTTCATTCATACTATCTCCAAACCAAGCATATTGAATCTGTAAAAACCACAGTCTCTGAAAAGTCACTGTAGATCAAGTATTCTACTTTATAGGGTTACTCAGCAAGCCAAATAAGCACTCAGTAAGCACTAAGTAAGTATTTGGTGAGTACTCCATAAATTCATTTCTAAAATTTTCCTCTGCTGCATGAAGAAGCTGTGATGGGAACTGAAGCCATTGCCTCTGTCTTCCCAGGGATCATAGCCTAGAGCAGTGCTATCCAATAGGATTGCCACCAATGGTGTTTTCTGGTATAATGTCAACCACAGGGGCCACTAGCTACATGTGGTTACTTAGCACCTGGCATGTGGCTAAAACAGCTTAGAAACCAAAATTTTAATATTAATATAAATTTTAATTAAAATGCCCAAAGCAATATAAATTTTTTTCCCCAACAACTGTAACTGTATTGTCTTGGCACACATTTCTTAGCTGTTGCATCATATTATTCATTATTTTATTGCAGTAAACATGTTTAGCACATGTATCATGTCTAACATTTGTATTATGGGCTATCATGGAAATATGATAACATCCTGATTTAAACAGCATAATATTAAACTACCCTTTAAAAAACTTTTCAAATAATCATTTATATATACATAAATGGCTTTGCTGTTTCTAAAAATGTGAGAGGGGAGCTGGAGAGATGGCTCAGCGGTTAAGAGCACTGACTGCTCTTGCAGAGGACCTGGGTTCAATTCCCAGCAGCCACATGGTGCCTACAAACCGTCCTTAACTCCAGTTCCAGGGGAATCCAAAGCCCTCTTCTGGCCTCCGCAGCATCGCACGACACGGGTGCACTCACACGCATGCAGACAACACACTCGTATACATAAAATAAAAATAATAAATAAAATATTTAAAAAAAAGAACATGAGAGGAAACATCAGCAGCAGCGTAGCAAAAACAAGTGAGTCAGTGTATAGTTGTAAAATTGAGGACTTAAAAAAATTTAGGATTACACAGTATATGTCCTAGTTACTTTTATTGCTGTAATAAAACACTTTGACCAAAACCAAATCAGGGAGGTAAAGGTTTATTTGGCTTGCATGTCCCAATCACAGTTCATCATTGAGGGAAACCAGGACAGGAACTTAGAGCAAGAACCTGAAGGCAGGAGCTGAGAGACCAAGGAAAATGCTGCTTTCTGGCTTGCTCCCTGGCCTGTGCTCAGCCTCCTTTCTCATGCTACCACCCACAATGGACTGGGTCCTTCCATATCACTCATCAGTGGAGAAAAGGCCTCACAGACATGCCCACAGGCCAATTTGATAGAAGGAATTTCCTCAATTGAGGTTCCCCTTTTTCCAGATGTGTCAAGTTCACAACTGAATTTATTAGTAACTTTTTTGGGGGGTAACTGTCCCAGTTTGTCTCTCCATTGCTGTAACAAAATACTCTGACCAATACCAACTTGGGGAGGAAAGGGTTTATTTGGCTTACATCTCCCAGGTCACAGTTCATCAGGGAGCCAAGGTAGGAACTCAGGGCAAGAACCTGGAGGCAGGAGCTGGAGTGCAGGCCATGGAGGAACACTGCTTACTGGCTTGCTCCCCTGGCCCCTGCTCAGCCTGCTTTCTTATGCAATACAGGCCCACCTGCCCAGTGGTGGCACCATCCACAGTGGGCTGGCCCTCCCACATCACTCAACAATCAGGAAGATGCCCCACAGACATGGCCCCAATTGAGGCTCCCTCAACCCAGGTGTGTCAAGTTGACACTAAAGCTATCCAACACAATAACTGTATTAAATACCTGTCAAAAGCAAGTTAAGGTAGGAGAGGCTTATTTTGGCTCATGGTTTGTAGGGATAGGTTCCATGATGGCAGGGAAGGTGTGGGGAAGGGAGTGTGAGGCATCTGGTCACAGTGCATTCGTGTCACAAAGCAGAGAACCATGAATATGCGTGTCATCTGACTTCCTGTTTTCTCTTCCTTATTCATTCTGGGTCTCCATACCATGGTTGGTGACATCCATATTCAGGGTAGCTCTTCCATCTTTAGTTAAACTTTTCTGGAAATGTTCTGAAAGACATATCCAGAACTGTGCCTCCTAGGCGATTCCAAATTCAATCAAGCTTACAATGAAGACTGATCATCATAAGTCCACCCTTGTTAACAGAAACGTGTCACTTTAAATCATAACATTCTGCCCCCTGGAGCTCTAACTTCATGACCATCTCATAATACAAAATACATTCACTCTAAATTCAAAAGTCTTTATAGTCTGAATGCTGTTCAAAAGGCCAAAGTCCAGGTCTCACCTGAGACTCAAGACAACTCTTGTCAGCCCCTATTAAAGAAAAAGACAAGTTATGTACTAATCTATCATCTATCTATCTATCTATCTATCTATCTATCTATCTATCTATCTATCATCTATCTATCTATCTATCATCTATCTATCTATCTATCTATCTATCTATCTATCTATCTATCTATCATCTATCTATCATCTAT
>NW_008350388.1:4158122-4180138 GCF_000622305.1 Nannospalax galili
CCATCCATCCATCATCCATCCATCTATCTATCTATCTATCTATCTATCTATCTATCTATCTATCTGTCATCTGGCTTAGAATAAGCATTTTCATTCCTTCATCAGTTAAAACTCCCTGGAAACTCCCTCAAAGTCATACTCATAGCTGTAGGTTGATTACAAATCTGACCAGGGTGACAACGAAGATTATCCTTATGTATGTTATCCGAAGTTAGAACTTTATGGGATTTTGTATGAACTGGCAAATACACATATGAGTGTACACTAAAAAAATGAAAGCATGGTCTTGAAAAGACATTTGCACATTCATGTTCATAGCAGTATTATTCATGTTGGTAAAAAAGGTGGAAGTAACTCAAGTGTCCCTCAAGAGGCAATGGATAAGTAAAATGTAGTACGTAGGAACAATAAACTATTACTCAACCTTCAGAAGGAAGGAAATTCTAATATATGCTACAAAATGGGTAACACTTTGAAGACACAGCATGAGCCAGTCATAAGAAGAATGGGGGCTGGTGAAAGTGGCTGAAAGTGCTTGCAACGAAAGCAAGAGCATCTGAGTGAAAATCCCTCAAATCCACATAAAAGCTGGGCATATTGTACTGTAATGACAATTGTGCCCCTAGGCTCATGTATTTGAATGCTTGGTCCACAGGTGGCGGCACTGTTTGGGGGGTCATGGAATCTTTAGGAGGAAGTATGTAACTTCCTCCTTGCCAGAGGAATTATGTAACTGGGGGTGGACTTTCAGGGTTTGTAGCCCAGTCTCACTTCCTGTTTGCTCTCTCTGCTTCCTGTGTGCAGAGGAAATGTAATCAGCCAGCTTCTCTGGCCTTCTGCTGTCATGCCACCATTATGACTGCACCTCTTGAACTGAAAATCAAAGTAAACGCCTTCCTCAAGTTGCTTTTGGTCAGAGTGTTTATAAAGCAACATAAAAGTAACTAAAACATGAGGCATGCCTGTAACCCCAGTGTTGGGGGATATATAAGTAGATCCTGGGAGCTTGTGGACCAGCTTCAGGTACAGTGAGAGACCCTGTATCTAAAAAACAAGATGTAGAATAACAGAGTTGCTATCCTTCTATGACGTTCACATGGATGTCTGCAAGTACAAGCATCTGCGTACTCATATGCATGCACCCCCCCACACACACCCAAAGAGAGAAACGATTGACATTTACTAGAAGCTTGGAGAAAAAGGAACAAATGAGTTATTCTTGGACAGTATGGCATTTCACATGAGGGAAGCTCTGCGGATAGAGGGTGGTGACGACAGCACAACAATTTAACTGTATTTAATAAACCATTTAGTCATTGCAAATAGTTGCAATAGTAAACTTTATGCTTATGAACTTTATGATAAGTCTAAAAATAAATACAATTTTAAAATCTTACAGGCAAAATACCTATATCGCACTGTAAGGTTTAGTATATTTCTAGGTACCACAAGGGCCAATGAAAAATATTAAATTTAATGTTGTCCCTATTTGCTTATCTGTACTTCCTGGATGAACATTGTAAAATGGCAAGGAAGCTAATATATTAAGAAGAAAAATGGTCAATGGAAAGAAGAAAAAATACATTAATGAAGTCATTTTTTTAAGTAACATATTGTTTGTCTCTATATCAGTGGGACAAAAAGGCGTATGTTTTCAGAGAAGACTTGGGTAAAATTACTTTCCAGGGATACTTTTTAAGGAGAAAGGGCCACACTGGATTGAGAAACAGAGGTTCTTTTTGAATAATGAGAAATGCATTGGTGATTTACATTCACACCCACAGCTAGGCCATGGTGGAGCTGTAAGAATAAACAAATGTGAGTGAACAGATAGCATTGGACTCAAAAAAAAGAAGATATTCAAACAAAGGCAGGGACCTTTCCTATAAATAACCCTAGCTGAAACCAGACACTGATAGTCACACCTAAGAAAGTGTAGTTAGGCTGTCTACAATCAATAATGTACTAATTTGTGCCCTTCATTAGCATCTTAGTGTGAATTAGCCAAGGACATCACTTGGGTGCTTCTGAACTAGGACCTGGTGAATACTGATCTGTCCCCATAATGGGTACCTCCCTTCTAGGGTCTCATCAGGACCTGGTGAACATGAATCTGTCCCCACACAGGCACCTCCTCTCTAGCATCTCTCATTTCTATCCTAATACGGCTGAACCACTTTAGAGTTTCTCCATCTGCCCCTGAAGTCATAACCCCTCTTCTGGGGTGAGCAGACTTCAGGTGTTTTATGTCTCTATAGAGCCTCATGGCTTCTTTACTGCCTTGAAAATCCTTTTATCTCAGGAATTTTCCTTGAAGTAATAGGACAATTTGTGTGATTGATTTCTGTATCACTCAGCTCCAATGACACACATGCACTTTAAAAGGTTTTAAGTTATGCAATATACAAGTATATCATTGACTGGTGATAAAATGTTTGTGGCCATTTCTATTACAGAAAATGTTGGCTATCTGTTTCTTGGTTGGAAATACCACCTCATTTTTATCCTCGTGGGAAAATCAGTTATGACTTAAGACTCCTTTGAAAAGGAAACATAAAGATCATAAGTACTGTATTTCTGTGCACACTTTACATCCTTTGTTTGTGTAGGCAGTACTTATAACTAACCAAAATACATGCTTACTTTGAACGCTCCATACCCAGGTCATGTTAGAAAAAAAGTGTATTATGTATCACTGTACACACATTACTACTGTATTTTACATATATTACAATATTGACTGACACACATACAAACATATAAGGCTTACTTTGATATAATTTCCATAATTTAAAATAAAGATCTAAGCATAATTTTCTTGAGAGCTGTTTGGTTCTGTGCTACCTTAATAAGATTATAAAGCTCCCAAAAGAACATCATTTTTTTTACTTTTTATTTCTTAGTGTTTTTGAGACAAGATCTTGCTATGAAGCCTAGGTTGACCTCAAATTTGCAATTTTTAGCCTCAGTCTCCCAAGTGCTCAGGTGGCAGGTATGAGCCATACCTGGCATAAAAATCCATTTCTGTTTGCGTGACTTTCTATGTTAATTGGGAATTCCTTGGAAATTTATTTAACTTTTTAAAATTTACTTTTTATTTCATGTATGTGAATATTATGACTGCATGTATGTAAGTGTACTCGTGTCATGCAGTGTCTATGGAGGACAGAAGAGGGTGTCAGAGTTTCTGATCAGGTACTATGGATGGTTGTTAGCCACCGTGTAGGTGCTGGGATTCAAACACATGTCTTCCGCAAGAAGAGCAAGTGCTCTTAACCACTGAGTCATCTCTTCAGGCCCTTTGGATTTTTTTTTTAAACAGAATATTTAAGAGTAAAGGTTGAAGTGGTTTTGGTTAAAACAAATTATGAAACTTCATTTTATTTTCTGGGTACAATGATCACATATGTGTTGCTCTAGAGTCAACAAGAAAGCACATTGCCTCATGATAGAATCTCTTGTGTTTCAGCTGAATGTATATTTTTCCCTGTCACCTAAAGAAATAATGTTGCAAGCCTCAATGGAATGCAAATAAGTTCTGTCTTGTTCATCACAACAGCAATCCAAATTAAACATTGGGTGTGCATGTCTCTGGTGGGTAGCAGGGGCAGGGTTTCACAAAGCTGTTTTCATAGCTGACAACGTGGCATGACATGGCAATTTCTCCCACATCAGCTACTTATCTTTTCATATTCATTCAGTTTGCATAAACACACCCTTTAAATGCAGGGCTATACAATAAAATTTAAGGTATTTCAAAACAACATGGCAACAGCTGCACCATTATTCATACTCTATCGTAAATTCGACTGCCTGGAAAATGAAGTTTGTTTAAGAATAAGCTCTTCAAGACTTTTTGAAAAAGCAGCTCAAGTGTAACTCTTCCATTTTTGTGGGTGGAAAAATGCAGTTAAAAGGTTTTATTTCACTCAACAGTAAATACTGTTCTGAAACCATAAACCTAGAGACAACTTTATAAAATAGAATATGTTGTCGGGCGTGGTGGTGCACGCCTTTAATCCCAGCACTTGGGAAGCAGAGGCAGGTGGATCTCTGTGAGTTCAAGGCCAGCCTGGTCTACATAGTGAGTTCCAGGACAGCTGGGGCTACAGGGAGACCCTGTCTCAAAAAGACCAAAAAAAAAAAAAAAAAATAGACTATGTTAACACAGTTCAGAGAACTGGTTCTTCAAGAAGGCTGCTTGAAAAAAGCAAACATCCTGGGGATGGATTCCCTGGGAGACCAAAGCACTCGACAGAGGATGAGCGTGAGGCTTTGCTTCCACCATCTTGGCCATTTGGGTGCAGGATGTGAGGAAAGAATAATCCTTCATCAGAGCCCTGGGTTTTGTTAGGCTGGGTGTAGTTTGTAAGTCTGGCTTCAAGTTAGCCTTGTAGCTAACTCAGTGAGCTTGACCACATCACATTTTCAGAGAGGTGGGAAGTGCCTAGGCTACAATACACACAACTCTAGATCCACAGGTGCAATGGTCAATTTATAAAACTAAAACAGCCCTAGTTTGCCATGTTTGCCAGTTTCCCTGGTGTAAACATTGCTGCCAAGGCCACCATGAAGCTGTCTTTGTGGCCTTGGTAAGGGTGGTTACAAAGAGAGGGGCATAGTCAGTCCTCTTCACATGCGGTGTCAAGAAAACCAGACCGTAGGGTCTGGTTGCTGAGGAACTACTGGCAATTGACAGATATTGGAGAAGAGAGAATAATTCTTTTTGGAACGTGTGGTCACAGATTTCCTGTGCTCCTCCTCACAGACTGGGCATCACTAATCAGATTTAGTGGATTATTAACACCCCTGCAAACAAAACAGAGGCCATGAACTTGGGAGGGAGGCATGTTAGGAAGGGCTTGGAGGTAGTTGGAGGGAATAAATGGGAATATGATCATGTTTCATATATATGAAATTATCAAGAATAAATGTTTTTGTAGTAAAAGAAAGTTTTTGTTAGGAAGATAAACATTTTCGAAGTTGATTCTAATCATTAGAATAATGATTCTCAGAGTAAGAATGAAATATGTAAACATTAGAAAATATTGACATCCAACAACTAATGGGGCTTTAATAAAATCTTAGTTTATTCAAAAGTATCTATACTGCTAGCTTCCCACGTTGAATATTAGTCATTGATAACTAAAACCAGAACCAATGAGTTCTTTCCTACACTTATTCTTGAGGGTTATTGTTTCGGCAGTGTACAGAAACTGGAAGAAAACCTCTACAACAGGAGCATCATGGAAAACAGTCACAGGAATGTGCATCTGCTGGAAAATTTGCATCCAATAAATAGTAACACATAAGAAATGGATTGTGCTGTTCCCATGTGAGGGAAGCTGTTGTTCAGTATTTGTCTGCCTATTTTTTTAAATTCATAATGACTGTGTGTTCAGTGTTTTCCAAAATGTTTTAAATCCGAAGTCTTTTTACCATTTTGGAATATTTCTGAGACGCAAAACACCCAGTGAGGGACTGAGTTTGCAAAGCAGATGTTCCACCATTTGCTGCATTTGTAATAATAAATTTCACCTTTTGAATAGAGAAAAAACATTGTTCTGTTTTTTTTCTGCAAATTATACCAATGAATAAGCCATCTTTAACGTAGGGATGCCACCAGTGAAAAGCACATAACTTTATTTTGAGATACTCCTTACCTTACTAGTGGACTGAATTTGAAAGGTTCTGCTTGTTGGAAAACTGGGAATGCTATATATTTAACAGATGGTGTCTCCATAGTCTACCTTACTAAACCTCTGATAAAGCCTTTTCTAAACCATAATTTATGAGGCACTCTCCTTTATCTAAAATCTTCTTTGTGTTTTATGCTATGTTGCTTTTTAATATCAAGAACATCATGACCTTAAGAGAGGTAATTTTTATGCTAAAAGTGTTTTAAACACAGTGGAGTTTTTATGTAAAATATGCATGACCATTTTTTTACCCTGTTTCCAATGAAAGAACTGGATCAGGGAAAGATCAGGGGCAGAGGATGACATCTAATACTTGACTCTTTGTATTTTTACAGCACTATATATATATATTTTTTTCTTTTCTTTTTTTTTTTTTTTTTTTTTAGCAAGTTAAAGCCAAATCTACTAAAGCTAAATTTAGCTTTGGTTTCTGTGACCATCGTGTGTATATAGGTTCTGGGCAGTCAAAGTTGTGTCAAGGGGCAAATGTGCTTTGACTTGCTTTTCAAAAATAGCAATGAATGGTATCAACATTCGCTGTTCTCATGAGATTTATTCTAGACTTATGCATACCAGCAACTTGAAACTATTGTCAGAGCTGTATTCAGAATGTCAATGTGCTCTGAGCAGACCTCACAATTGGTGTGTGTGAATGTTTGTGGGGGTGCACGGAGTACATGGGTGTGTATAATTAATTGTGTGTGTGCAGGCAGGAGCCAGAGCAGGGCACTGAGTATTTTCCTCTGTTGCTGTCTGTCTTACTCCCTTGAGACAGCGTCTCCCACTGAACTGGAAACTGGCCACTTGGCCAAGACGGCTGTCCAGTTAGCTCCTGGGATCTGCCTGTCTATGCTCCACTTCCCAATGCTGAGATTACAGACACATGCAGCCACGCCTGGCTTTTATGTAAATACTGGGAATTCAAACTCAGGTCCTCACGGCTACAGAGAAAATACTCTTACCCACTGAGCCTTCTCCCTAACCTCTGAACTCACAATTTTATGCCACAGTCTTAGTCCTATGGGTTATAGGCTCTATGAGAAATTTAGTCCAAGCTAAATTAGCTTAAGCTTTGGAGCATGACTCATTTAGTTAAATAATGAAATATAAGCCATGTAAGGATTTTTGTATGCTCAGTAATTTCAGTTAAGTAATGAAGTAGAACCACAGACAAGAAGACAGAACCAACATTCAGAATGAGATCACTAAACTGTATGTCTCACCTACCAACTGTCATTACAGGGATGCCCTGTCTATGCACAGATTTCAAGTGCCCTCACTATATTCTCTACAGTCCTAGAAATAACTTCCTTGGTAGGAAGTTATTATCCTGATCAAAGACTTTCCTCCATGCAATTTTCATCTTAATGCCAATTTTTTAAAATGTATTTTAAATTATATGTACATTTTGTGTGTGGTGTGTGTGTGTGTGTGTGTGGTGTGTGTGTGTGTGGGGGGGGGGGGGGGGGGGGGGGGGGGGGGGGGGGGGGGGGGGGGGGGGGGGGGGGGGGGGGGGGGGGGGGGGGGGGGGGGGGGGGGGGGGGGGGGGGGGGGGGGGGGGGGGGGGGGGGGGGGGGGGGGGGGGGGGGGGGGGGGGGGGGGGGGGGGGGGGGGGGGGGGGGGGGGGGGGGGGGGGGGGGGGGGGGGGGGGGGGGGGGGGGGGGGGGGGGGGGGGGGGGGGGGGGGGGGGGGGGGGGGGGGGGGGGGGGGGGGGGGTGGGTGGGGGGGTGTGTGTGTGTGGTGTGTGTGTGTGTGTGTGGTATGTGTGTGTGTGGTGTGTGTAGTGTGTGTATGTGTGTGGTGTGTGTGGTGTGTGTGTGTGTGTGGTGTGTGTGTGGTGTGTGTGGTGTGTGTGTGGTGTGTGTGGTGTGTGTGTGGTGTGTGTGGTGTGTGTGTGGTGTGTGTGGTGTGTGTGTGGTGTGTGTGGTGTGTGTGTGGTGTGTGTGGTGTGTGTGTGGTGTGTGTGGTGTGTGTGTGGTGTGTGTGGTGTGTGTGTGGTGTGTGTGGTGTGTGTGTGGTGTGTGTGGTGTGTGTGTGGTGTGTGTGGTGTGTGTGTGGTGTGTGTGGTGTGTGTGTGGTGTGTGTGGTGTGTGTGTGGTGTGTGTGGTGTGTGTGTGGTGTGTGTGGTGTGTGTGTGGTGTGTGTGGTGTGTGTGTGGTGTGTGTGGTGTGTGTGTGGTGTGTGTGGTGTGTGTGTGGTGTGTGTGGTGTGTGTGTGGTGTGTGTGGTGTGTGTGTGGTGTGTGTGGTGTGTGTGTGGTGTGTGTGGTGTGTGTGTGGTGTGTGTGGTGTGTGTGTGGTGTGTGTGGTGTGTGTGTGGTGTGTGTGGTGTGTGTGTGGTGTGTGTGGTGTGTGTGTGGTGTGTGTGGTGTGTGTGTGGTGTGTGTGGTGTGTGTGTGGTGTGTGTGGTGTGTGTGTGGTGTGTGTGGTGTGTGTGTGGTGTGTGTGGTGTGTGTGTGGTGTGTGTGGTGTGTGTGTGGTGTGTGTGGTGTGTGTGTGGTGTGTGTGTGTGGTGTGTGTGGTGTGTGTGGTGTGTGTGTGTGTGTGGTGTGTGTGTGTGTGTGTGGTTGTGTGGTGTGTGTGTGTGTGGTGTATGTGTGGTGTGTGGTGTGTGGTGTGTGTGGTGTGTGTGTGTGTGTGGTGTGTGTGTGGTGTGTGTGTGTGTGTGTGGTGTGTGTGTGTGGTTGTGTGGTGTGTGTGTGTGTGTGGTGTATGTGTGGTGTGTGGTGTGTGTGGTGTGTGTGTGTGTGGTGTGTGTGTGTGTGTGTGTGTGTGTGTGTGTGTGTGTACGGATGTGAGTACAGAGGCCTGTGGAAACCAGAAAAGGGTATTGGATCTCCTGGAGATGGAATTACAGGTGGTTGTGAACCATCTGACATGGGTGCTGGGAACCGAACTCAGGTCCTCTGCAAGAGCAGTATGTCCTCTTAACCACTGAGCAATCTACAAAGATTTAAGTCATCAACCAAAGAAAATGATGGTGTTGATGGATTCCTGTTAACGGGTACTTTTTGTGTATTACATATTTTTTTGCTGAATTCTTTGGTTTTCTTCTCTATTAGTGCAATAGGGTGGGAGTATGTTGAAAAGGTCTAGGGCCCAACGCTGGACTTCCTCAGTACAGAAACAGATCCAGCAGTAAGCCATCTTCTAATGTTAAATCTATCTTCCAATAAACTCCAACTCAGTTTAAAAACAGAAAATTTCCAAGAGCAGGATCTGTGTTTAAGTGATGAGGTATTCCCAAATTTCCCACCAATAAGTGGAACTCTGTCCATTAGTTAACCTTGACTTAATCTCACCCTGGAAATTTGACTGGTTGACATACAGTGAATCAGATGGGGCCAGTGATCTCTACTATTACAGGGGATTTCTTCTTACCCTACTGACTGTTCCCTGCCAAAGATGTGGTATTTTTGAAACTCTTTTCTTTCTTTCTTTTTTTAATATTGTATTTATTTATTTTTCACATGCATCAGTATATTGCCTGCATGTATGTAAGGGCACCCGTGTTGTGTAGTGCCCTCATAGGTCAGAAGAAGGCATTGGATACCCTAGCGCTGGAGTTATAGATGGTTGTTAGCCTTCACGTGGGTGCTGGGAATTGAACCCGGGTCCTCTGCAAGAGTAGTTAGTGCTCTTAATCGCTGAGCCATTTCTCCAGCCCCTTAAAACAGTTTTCTAATTGTTGGAAGAAATTACTAAGCAAGAAACTAAACACTGTATTAAAATGAATAATATTTTATTTTGAAAAGAAAGGTCAGGGTGGTGGTCTTGTGTTGTAGCCTCCCTTTAAGGTTTTTTTTTTTTTTTTTTTTTTTTTTTTTTTTTTTTTTTTTTTTAAAAAAAAAAAAAAAAAAAAGCTGGAACTCAATGTAGACCAGCCAATTCGCCTGCCTCTGCCTCCTGAGTGCTGGGATTAAAGGCATGTGCCACTACACTTGGCTCGTATTTGTGTTTTGATGTCTCCTTGATTACAGGGAATTTTAGGATCCATGAGCACAGAAGTTGATTAAAGTGGTGCCTAGTTTGATGCTTTGGCCAATTCAGCTTCCTTTCACTACGTAGCCTATTTCATGAAGAAGCTCTTACCTAGAGAACTGCAGTCAGACAATTTTAGAATGAGTACAAAGAGTCTTCCCTCAAGGGCAGTACAGTAATCATAGCTGTGAGAGAGCGACACTTCTTTCCATTCATATAATTATTTTGTATTCATGATTGATTTTAAAAGACACACAAAGAAAATGCAAACAATAAGATTTAACAGGAAAGCTGAATGACTGAAACCAGTTGCCTACTTGTCTTAGATGGATATTAAAGTTAGGTAGGGAGAGAGGAGACAGGGAACTATGCTGCGGATTCACTTTCAGATGAAGGTAGACTATTTTCTACTGACTGTACTGGCTCTTTGGAAGGACATATAACACCTCACTACACACACACACACACACACACACACACGCACACACAAGTGTTGAGGAGTGTGGGAGTGATGTGTTTTATACTGGCAGCTCTCACTTAGTAATAAAGAATAAAGCTTTTGGAAAATCTGGAAGAGGTTAGCACAAGTATACAAACAAAATCAGCATTTTTTATGATTGTTGGTAGTTCTGGGCATCATGGGTTTAATTATCTTCATATGAAGATTTACTTGTTGAATGTAAATTTGTCTTATCACATGACTTTAATCCAAAAGCCGAATAGAGAAAATATAGAAATATAAAAGCTATTAGTTAGTAAATACTGACTGTTTAATGTGTGCAGTTACATTGATCTGAGCATCATCCACCTCTAGGTACATACATAGAATTTATATTCTACAACCATCTTAAAAATGTTAATAATTCTTCTCAAATATAAAGATTCTTTTGAGATAAGTACTTAATATAGTCATGAAAAACATCACTTACAGGAATGCTTTTAAGAAAAACAACTGAGATTTATAGATATTTGGAAAAATAAACTGGTTGACAGCGACAACAAAGTTCATATTTTAAAATTGCGGGATGTGGGGCTGGAGAGATGGCTCAGCAGTTAAGAACACTGAATGTTCTTGCAGAAGACCCGGGTTCATATCCCAGCACCCACATAGCAGCTAACAACTGTCTGTAACTCCAGTTCCAGGGGATTTGACACCCTCTCTGACCTCTGCAGGCACTACATGACATGGGTGCACTTTCACACATACAGGCAATACACACATACACATGAAATAAAAATAATAAATTAAATATTTTTAAAAATTGCTGATTGTTAGACTTACCATTTGATAAGTAATTGTGAAAAAATTAAACATTCCATCTCATTTTCTTTTGAATAAAATAGTGATAGGGACACAACTGATTAATGTAAGAGTGAAAAATCTAAATGTATTAACTTATTTAAAATAATTTAATTTTAATTAAATATTGCTTAAGCCAAGGATCATAAACGAGTTTTTATATGAAGATTTGAATGCTAAGTCACAGTCAGATTTTTCAAAGCTGGAAATAAAAGCAGAAATTAAACTGGAAAGAATTAAGTGAACTCTTACCTGAAGCCCCTTTTTGTTCTCTTCTCTTCTCCAGTCTCCCTGAAATGAGAAATAAGTTGCAGTGAGGAGGCATGAGAACATGACGTAACTAGGACAAAAACCCAGTTCACGGCAGTTTCCAGATACAACCATTCTTTCAGCTATGCCCAGCATGATTTTAGAAATGACTGTTCATAGTTGACAAGGATAAAAAAATACTTCCAAATCAATTTATAAAAATAAAAGTGTAAGTATGTAGTAATTGTTATGTTTAAAAATCTTTACAATCTTGTTAATAAGAAGGCAGTTTGATAACATGACTATTTAACAAAATAGTGATAATAGGTTCCACCGAGGGCCTATGGCTTCCCAGTCACAGATTCTTGACCAGGTTTCAGTATCAGGCATGATTTCCCTCCCGTGAAGCTTGCCTCAAACCAAATCAGAAAACGGTTGGCCACCCCATAATAGTCATGGTACCAGTGGGTACATCTTGCCTGCAGGCAGAGTCCAGCACTGGGTAAGACTATTGATGAAAAGAGTTGCTTCTTTCTCCAACAGTAAACAAAAAAGTAAAAATCCTCATGGAAAGCACTACAAGTAAACAGCTGAATCAGTTGAGACCATGAGCTCTTACAACTTTGAACAACAGGAAGGGCAGGCTATCTAGCATGAAGGGAGGTGCACACCTAGATGTGCAGAATTTTGAGTGATAAAAAGAATGAAGCAGTTATACCAAGAAAAGTGGGGGGTGCCACTGAAGTTGTGGAGACAGTGATGCTTGAGATTTGAGACTTCAGATATACTTGGGATTTAAGCCATCTGAAAAAGGTAAAGGACCAAAAGGGAACAGGGAGATCCAAATGGACAATGGTGATTGATCAAGAAGACATGTTTAGGGCATGCGTTAGGAACTCGACTAGCGGTGTATAGGAAGAGAATTGCCTTAGGATTTACCCAGTAGGTAATGAAAGGGTGCACTGGACTGTGATTAGTGGGGATAAAAAAGTAGGGAACCTGCACCTGCCAGAGACAGTGGGGTGACAGAATAGGGCCCAAGGATTTACAAAATGTGAGCTGCAAAAGAGGAGAGATCAAGGTTACCTACATGACTTTGGGCATATGGTGACGTTCTTTGGGGGCAGAGATAAGTCAGGATAAGGTACGGTAATGAGGAACCATGTTTACACTTACTGAGTTTGAAGTGTTTTGGGGGCATACAGCTTGGGAGACACCAAAGTTGAGTTTGTAGATGCAAGAAGGGTCCATCTTGCATAGACAACTGAATAGAAGTGTTGAGTGGGATGTAGAGGCAGATGGCATAGAGAATAGGCTGACAAAGAACAAAAACCACCTCTGAGTGATGATGTAAGAGTGTGGGAAGGTAGAAGAAGCAGTGATCCCAGGAGAACCCTGGGAGAGCTGAGCTGAGAACTAATAATGTTTCAGGAGATTTGGGTGAAAGTTCCAAAAGCATTGACTGTGTTGTCAAGTTCAATCATGTTTGCTCAGCTGCTATATGTGAGGGGGTGAGGGAACACAAGAGGTATTGTGAAGGCTGGAAGGGTAAATAGATGATGCGGATGATGAGATTAAGGATTTGGTTTCTCACTCATAAAATGTGGCAGCATCCAAATGCGTGAGATGGGGCAATAGCTCAAGTTGAAACAAGTCAAGGCTGATGCTAATCTAAGAGCACTCCAACATACTACAAGGCTCAGGAAAGTTTCTTTGCCCCAGGAAAGTGATGTGCAAGGACAACACTTGGGGTGAGAGCACTGTCTTTAGAGCCATTTTTCCACGTGTCACTTTCCAATTTTCTACCAACATTTCATCCCTGTAGCACTCCTGAGCAGTTATATGGCACATCAAAGCTACATGTAACCTTTACCCAATTGTTTCTTCTAATGCTTTATGTCTTTAAAAAATCCTAAAATACAAGGAAAATGTGTAGTTTTCCTTCATATGAGTTGCCCAAATGAGAGAATTCTTGTAATTGGCACCTTGATTAATTCTTCTCATTTGGGCTATTTCCAGAAGATATGTTGGTAGCAATTTATTTCAATGATTCAGGCAGATGAATGGCATGAACAGTCCATTTAAAAGCTCCATTCATTACCAAGTGGAACAGGGTGCCTCTTCTTCTAAGATTGCTCCAGGACAACCTATTGTTTACTGTTTGGCTATATACTTAGGATTGCAAGATTTTCATAAACTTTAAAAATAGTGTGCAAAGCTTGACTTAACAAAATATTTACAGAGAAGCAACTCTTTGGGAAGTCTCTAACTTCTCTTTAAATGAAGTTTAATAAATCCCAAATTGATAGTCAACGTGTGTAAAGCATGCAGTGTGCCATCACACTGCTCTCGGCGGCCCACATCTTTCCTCCTCTCAGTACTTGTGTTCCTTTAGAGTCTCTTTCTCCATTGAATTAGATAGACTTATGTAAATAGGATTTTGCAGAAATGGTGTATTGTGAGTTCTAAATTTGGACTGAAAATACAGCAGCTCCCATCTTGCTTTTTCTTGGAACTCTTTCTCTCAGGTAAGCCAGACAACATGCATGAGAAGACCCACACAGACCTGTGGCATGGAACTGACATGGCCTATCAATATCTAAGGATGATCAGAAGCCTTTTGCAGCAACCAGCCACAACTGAGAAGTGTAAAAGCAATCCAGTCACCATCCTTGGTAAGGACTTCAAGTGTCTGTGGCTTTGGCTGACATCTTGGATGGAAGTGCTTCTCATAGGCTCTAGTTGGGACAGCTGTTTGGGAAGGTTATAGAACCTTTAAGAGGAAGACCCTTGCTGGAGGAAGTACATCACTTGGGAGGTGGGCTTTGATGTTTGAGAGCTTGGCTCCACTTCCTGTTCTCCCGCTTTGCTTCCTGTGTATGGCTGAAACGCGATCCATCAGCATCAGCCTCACACTCCTGCCATGGAGGACTGTATTCCTCTAGAACAGTAAGTCAAAATGAACCCTTTCTTCCCAAAGTTGCTTTGTGTCAGAGTATTTTATCACAGCAACAGAAATGTAACTAATACACAGAGCCATCCATTCAGTCATTTGGAAGTTCCCCATATACTATGTGAAATGGCAATAGTTTATTACTGTTTTGAGAGGGTAAGTCCTGGGAAAAGTATTACACATATGCTGAAAGCTTGCATTAGTTCATCCCTTTATACAATACACTACAGTGGTGCTAACCACAAGCAGAACTCTGTCTCCCTGGCTTTCTCTTCGTTAAAGTAAGGAATCAGAATTGATTTCTCTGGAATGTTGTAAGAATTAAATAATTAGAGATGGGGAGCCAGAAATACAGATAAGTGGATGAGATTTCTACAAAATACTGGGGTCTAACTTTTCATAAGGGAGCCCAGAAGGCACAGTAAGATATTTTACTGAGACCTTAAATAGTTCCTGGCTTCTGGTTGCAGTAAAGTGTTGGTGCTAACCTCAATGCCACTTAATACTTCTGTCCTGCTAGTAACTGTGTTATAGGAAACAAGTTAGATTTTATTTTTAGTTATATGCATACTAAACATCAAGTTAGAAAGGTAAAGTATATACATAAGACAAATTATGTTGATGAAGGGATGCAGAGACTGGGTGCTTACATGGAAACAACTGCGAAGTCTTTCTCTGTCTCTTTATCTTGCTCACCACAATTCTTATCTTTCATTCTCTCCACTTTCACTTTCAGAACAAGAAACTGGTCCGAGACCCACATGATCTAAAATCTATCTCCATTTTATGTCTAGTGGAAATCGCAGCCTGTGACTTCTATTGTGCCGTAATACAAGTTCCTAACGGAAATCATCCAATTTCTCTCCAAAGCTGTTTGGTCTTGGGGTAGCCTACTTGGGCATCTGAACATGAGCCTAGTACCCCGTGGCTCCATTTGCTCAGCCTCCGTACGTTTCCTCTGTAAGGTCTTCCAGGTCTGTCTTCTCTTCTCTCAGTGCCCCTACTCTCGTTCATGAACTTGACCTTCTTTCCTGGGATCTGCTGTGAAGATGTTTCTAACTGGCTTTACTGGTTTTCCTGTACTTGTCATCTGCTTAAGACTAATATTCATGGTCTTCAATATGATATATATGATTTCGAATGACTTGGCCACCATTTATCTTCTGCCTTCAGCCATCAAGTACTATCCATCAACCCATTTGTGAGAAATTGTACCTCCTCAAAAATTCCTACCTTATGTTCTTCCTGTGTGTTAGGATGCCTATCATATGGTTCCTGTCTGTCAAAGTCTCATTCATCCCTTAAAGCTTGGTGTAGATAAGAGTCCCTCTGTGAGGCCTCTTCTTCTGGGTCAGTCCTTCAGCTCTCCTACCCTGTCCTTCCCCTGCACTCCCTGTCCTAGTCAGCTTTAACTATCAACTTGAAGAAGCCTAGCATCATCTGAGAGGAGAAGCCTCAGTTGTGGGAGTTCCTAGATCAGTTGGCTTGTGGGCATGTCTGTGAGGAATTGTCTTCATTGATAATTGATGTAAGTGGGCCCAGACCCCTGTGGTCAGCACCATCCCTGGGTAACTTGTCCCAGGTTGTATAAGAAAGCCAGCTGAGGTACTGGAGAGATGGCTTAGTGGTTAAGAACACTGGCAGTCCTTGCAGAAGACCCAGGTTCAAATCCCGGTACCCATGTGGTGGCTAACAACCATCCAGAACTCCAGTTACAGGGTTAGATGCCCTCTTTTGACCTCTGCAGGCATTACACATCACAGGTGCACTTACATACACACAGGCAATACACTCACACACATAAAATAAAAATAATAAAATGTTTTTAAAAAGAAAGCTAGCTGAGACAGCTGGAGAGTGAGCCAGCAAGTAGCATTCCTCGGTGGCTTCTGCTTCATGTTCCTGTCCTGCCTGAACTTCTGCCCAGACTTTCCTCAATGATGGACTGTGACCTAGAAACTTAAGACGAACAAACACCTTCTTAAGTTGCTTTTGGTTATGGTTGTCACAGCAACAGAATGAAACTAGAACCCTTTATTTACACCATTGTCATAGCACTAATTCCAGTGTGTGGCTCCTGCTCAGATGCAGTGAGTCCTGTCTTTGTCTCTGTTGCCTTCTACCAAGCCTTAAACACCAATGCTTGGGATGGAGCCAGAATCTCAAGAGCACTATTGTGCTCCAACCGATCCTGAAACACTAGAGAACATGAAGCAAATTTTAGTACTGCTAAAATGTAGTGAACACACAATCAGAACAGAGCTTTTAGCAAGCATTTATATTACAACTGACAATCTAGAAAACTATTATATTAGAAAAGTGGGTGATAAAACAGCAAAGAGGCTTTCAGAGTAATGAACGCACATGCTGCCCTAGTTCTGCTCTGTTTTATCGCAGGTTCTGGTTTAAAAGCCTTGAAGTATGCTTTGCATCTTATTTCTGTGTAAACAGAGATGTAGCTCTTTACCTGTGAGTTACAAAAATGGACCATCATCTCATAAAAAATTGAATTTGTAGGGTAAATCCTTTTCTTGTATGAGAAAATGTACTTAATTGAACACTAAAATTTCAAATTTTATGTAAACTGATGCTTGATTTTTTTAAAAGCTATTTTGTTGATATTGTTCCACGGAGAAACATTAAATATATATCAATCTATAGCACATCGAAGTGCTTCAGTATAGAAGTAGTCTCAGTCAAAGCTGATTGTTTCTGATCTTTTAAAACCACAGGCACATAAATGGACCGTTCAGAATGTCCCACCCTAATAAAGGTGCATTGGTGTCACAACTCAGTAAGTCTTCTAACTTGTAAGAAAAGGAAATGATTTACATGTGTGTTTGTGGATTGCATGCATGCATACACAAGTGCTCATTATGTATATACATGCATATATATATGCATACGTATGGCTTACAGTGTGCCCATATACACCACACTTAAATGCTCAGTCTCCCCTCGAAACTACGTTCTTTCTGCTACCTGCTTCTATCTGTGTATAAGAAAGTTTGTCATGAAATCTTATCAGCCTTCCCTCACTGCACTACCAATTTCTCAGTAGCCAATTCTGCGTTTGCGTTTACTCTCAGGCATTTTATCTGCCCTGTTCTGAAAGGTATTATTAATCACATCCTGTTGCTAGGAAACCTGAGAATGTTCATTTATGTCCGATGTTTCTTTGGCAAAATGCACTATGAAGAAGGCATAGACTCACAAGGAAAATTACTGTGTACATGCTACTTATTTTAAAAAAATGTGTGTGTGTGTGTGTGTGTGTGTGTGTGTGTTGGGGGAGGTGATAACCTCCAGATAATAAAATGCTAATTCCTGGGAGCTCATAATGTCATTTGTGTTTCACCAAGATTATAATGGGAAAATGTTGGCAATATTTTTGTAGGATTTATAGTTACTTACATACTTCTGAGTTTTGGAAAAGTGGAAGGAGATGGGATTTTAATTCCATTTATTTGATAGGGATTTGAGGAGAGGAAGGAGATGAGATTTATTTTCTTCAGATGCCTGAATTCATGGACAAAGGGACAGTTACAATGCTAGCTGATTTACAAATCTAAAGCCCTGGTCACCACTGTTGCCCTGACATTTTTAGTGCTGTATTTATGAGAAAAGTCATCCGCAGAGTGTGTATCTGGGTGACCAGAGTTAAAACTATTTCTGTCAATATTTTTAAGTGATTTCAAAATTATTTGTGTTGATTGTCAGTATACCAAGATTTTCTGCTTACAGGGTACAGTAAGAGAGAATATGAATCTGTAAAATCCCCACAAATGCAAGATTTTCTTAGTCTCTTCCCACAGGAAACAGCATAACCTCTCGGAGGGAAAATGAGCTTTGGAGCTGGATGGAATGACTTCTGTCTTAACCATGGGTCCCTGGTAGTTCTCTGATGCTGGGCGGAAAGCATGGGATCTTCTCGTTACACATTCTTCATTCTTCTCTTCATAATGCCTGACTGTGTGCATGCTTTGGTGTGTGCATATATGTACATGTATGTATACATGCATATATACCTACTCTTTATCTAACATCTACTCATCATCCATCTTCTTCCCTCTCATACTTCCTCTCCTCTCCCTCATCTCCTTATATCTCACCTGGGAGCAAGGCTGGGGCTCTATCTCAGTGGGGAGATTGCTTTCCTATATGCATGAAGCCCTGAGTTTCATACTCAGCACTGCATAAACTGGGTGTGGTGGCTCATGCCTATAACACCAGGACTCAGGAGGTAGAAGCAAGAGGATCAGAAGTACAAGGTCTTCTTTGGTTACATAGGAGTTTGAGGCCAGCCTGGGATACTTGAGACAAGGTCTCAAAACAAAACAAAAATCAATTGATTTTTGGATTCAATTCATTTTAGGAATCAATTCATTCCTATTCCTAAGTGATATTAATAAAGTATTATTATCGCATTAACAAAGTAGCTAATGCTTGTAAATCAATTACTATGTGCTTGAATTGTTATCAGCTCATTATATGGATCCATTCATGTTGTCCTCAGAAGGCTTACAGACATAACTATTTTCAGGTTAAAAATAAAAGACTATATTAGAAAGAGTTTTAACTTTGCAAACCACCATACTACTAAATCACACATAAATGAGAGAGAGAAAAATACAGTTGGGTTAAGAAAGTTGGAAGAAGTAAGTTTGGAATATCCACAAACCATATATAATTGGGCCCTAGGATTTAAGAATTGCCTGAATGAATTATTTAATCCTTGGAACCACTTAATGGTGGAAGGAAAGAACTGACTTCATAAAGTTGTCCTTTGACCCCCACACACACAAGTGCTGTGGCACATATGCAGCCACATTCTCATGTAATTATTATAATTATTATTAATTAATTAAAAAATCATTTTTCCCAGTTATGAGCTAAGAGGTTGGCATTACTTTAGGACCAAGGGCTCATTTTAATTTTTTTCACAAAATTGATTTGTTTCTTTTCATTGTATGAATTTACTGTTGAAGGTACTATGTGACATGTGGACATTTTCATACAAGCCTATGTTATATGTTGAGCACATTCCTCCACATACTCTCCCTTTCTCATGGTTTATTCTTAGTTACTGTTTGGACCAAGGTCTTGCTCTATAGCCCAGGATAGCCTGGAATTCACAATGTAGTCTAAACTAGCCTCAGACTCAGCAGCCTTCCTCAGCCTCTCAAGAGTCCTGACCCTGTGAAGTAGGTACCCCGGATAAACACATTTCGTGGCTTGGCTTCCACATTTTGGAGTGAGGTAAACTATGGACTGTTGACCTCCCAGCCTCTGTGTGAAGTGACTGGCAGGACTTTGAACTTGCAAATTGGTTTTCTTAAGGCTCAATGGTCTGTTCTTTTAGAAAGCTAAATACTATCCCTTACTAATTTCAAAAGAAATTGTGCTAACAAGGACATGAAACTCTTTTAATATATTATATGGGCAGGAGAAGAGAACCTTAATCAGGCCAGCTTAAAAACTTGTGGGTCCCAAAGTATTTACATAATACTAGCAATTGCATAGCTTCTGTTTGGTCAATAGCATGAAAAGGCCAAGGGGTTTGTTTCACTATTTATGGCTGGATTCCTGCTGCTGTTGCAATGCCTCTGGCTTCAGCAGACACTGATGATGAAGCTCTGTGTGGTGGTGGATCTTTGCCGCCCTCCTGCAGCTTTAGATAAACTCCACTTGCTCTGTTCCCTGTTTCTATTTGGTTAGTTGATACGTTGCTAGGATGTTTCTGCAAAGAGAGCCATTATGGGCACACTGAGTGCCTAGAGCTCCAGACAGTGTGTACTGAGATACAAAAACTGGCCCTTCAGAAACATATCGATACAGATAGATCTGGGCCTCTGAGGTTGACCATCTGCCTTGGCAGAGTTAACTCTCCATCTGCACTCCCCAGCCCCGGGGTTTGCCATCCCTCATAGCATGGAGGAAGAATGGAATACATTCCATTTTCCAGGGTTGATACCTCTGCAAGGAAATAACAAAAATCGGTAGGAGGAACAGTTATCTCAGGCTGTCTTGGAGATCCTGAAGTACAGAATTTCTTCCCACTTAGATCCATCTGATAAGCACGGAGTTTATGTGACAGGCAACAGTCCCTTTCAGATCCCCAGCTCTGGCCTGGGTTATTAACTCATACACTGACCCTTTTGTTATTCAAAATCTCACTCTGAGGCAGTCACCTCTTGGCAGAGAAGATTTTTGGAAGACCTTTAGATGTGGAAGTCAGATTGGCAAGGGCAAATACCCACCTGCTGCCAGGTCTTAAATAACACTGCAAAACAGGAACGCTAGTTTGAATCACATACGCCTCAGTCACTGGCTAAAGCAGACGTTACGCTTGTAATTTCCTCTGTGCAACAAACATGTTTCTACAAAGTGGCTCATGAATAATCATTTTTAAAAGAGCATAACATTCTAAATGTCTTTGGAGTGTGCATTATATGAAAGAAGCAGAAATGAATTATTTTGTAAAACGGTTTATTGCAATATTTAACTATATATAATTACTATATATTGCAATAAACTATAATTTAAAAAGATATATTTCTATTTTTTCTTTTGCTACAACAAAAGACTATGCATTAAGGGGTGGAGTCTAATTCTCTTTCTCTTCAGTCTATGCAGGTGTAGTGCTGTGGCTGAAATAAGAATTGTATACCATAGGCTCATATATTTGAACAGTTGGTCCCCAGTTGGTGGTATTGTTTGGGGAGGTTATGGAACCTTCAGGAAGTGCAGCCTTGCTGAAGGAACATGTTTCTGGGTGCAGGCTTTGCATATTTACAGCCTTGCCTCACTTACAGTTTTCTGCCTCCTGTGTGTGGTTGAACTTTAATCTCTCAGCTTTCTGTTCCTGCCCCCATACCTTCCCAGTCTTTACAGACACCTAGCACTTTGGAACCATATGCCAAAATAAGCTCTACGTTGGTTCGTGGTATTTTATCACAGCAACGAAAGAAACCTAATATACCTAGTAACTAATTAAACGCAGAGAGTTTGGCAGGAACTACTCTTTGCTAATTATCTAGGTAGCTCTTACTTCCCCAGTCTTTGAGAGCTTTCTCTGGGAGAAGCCTGACAGTATAAGGAGCATTTGGGCTGTCTGGAGACCACCATACTGTGAGGAAGCTCAAGACAACTACTCATGGCATGCATGGAATGAGAGCTCCCAATGCAGTACGTGCTTAATGCCTAGTCATTGTAGCATTCCAACCCACATGCCAAATTGTAAATCAAGAAAACATCCTGGGTTTATGGCACACTGTCCAAAGGTCTATGTATCAAAGGACTGTTCCACAGTTGACAAGAGGTAGAAACCTTTAAAAGGGAAGACTTATTGTGAGGTTTTAGGCCACTGGGATGGAGAGTGTAGGGTACTGAACTATCAGTAAGGGGCTCACTTAAATCCATTTTCCACCAAGGTGGTTTGCTAAGCAATGCTTATTAATATGGCCAGCATTTTAACATCGAAATTTAAGCCTTTTCATCATGAAAGAATAAAGCCTGTTATTGAGTGCAATAAATATGTCATCTATGTAGATTGATACCTATTTTCATTTTTTATAGTAATATAAGGGCTGGGGAAATGGCTCAGTCAGTAACATGTTTGCTCCACAGCATGGCGATATATATTCAGATCACCAGCACTCAGATAGAAAGTGGGTGTGCTGGTGCACGAGTTTTATCCCAGCACTTGGGAGGCAGAGGCAGGTGGATCACTGTGAGGTCAAAGTCAGCCTGGACTACATAGTGAGTTCCAGGACATCTGGGGCAACAGGGAGACCCTGTCTTTTTTTTTTTTTTTTTTAAGGAAAAGGCCAGGCA
>NW_008350388.1:4180150-4202083 GCF_000622305.1 Nannospalax galili
AGGTGGATCCTTGTGAGGTCAAAGGCAGCCTGGACTACATAGTGAGTTCCAGGACATCTGGGGCAACAGGGAGACCCTGTTTTTTTTTTTTTTTTTTTTAAGGAAAAGGCCAGGCACAGTGGTACGCTCCAGTAATCCCAGAGCTGGGAAGCAGAGATGGAATCTGGGGCTTACTGGCCAGTCAATCTAGCTGAACGGATGATCTCCAGGTTCCATGAGAAATAATGTCTCAAAAATAAGGTGGAAAGTGACTGAGGAAGACATCCAACATCAAGTTCTGGCCTACACCCATGTGTATATTCATGCGCATCTGTACCTGCACACATCCATGCACACATCTATTAACACAAGCACATACACAAACACAGAATTACAGAGTACCCAGTGTGTAGGTTAGCAATCAGAGGCATAGGCTTGGTAATGATTTAGCCTTTTCTAACTTATAAGCCATCAACTGAGATAGCTCTCTGAGTCAACCATGTTCAAATAGTCATCTTTAAAATGTTACTGTTTACGGTTAGTATTCACCATGCTCAAAAGATCTAATAGGAACTCTCAGTAACTAATAAAAATAAACTTATTTTGCCTGGGTAGATTTACTTTTAAAGAATAAATTAGTAGAATAGATGTTGAATTAAGAGGTTTATTGTTAATTAGGCCCAATTTTCTGTATGCGGCAACAAGGGGGAGCATTTCATTAGGCAAGGTAATGATGAGTCCAGTCAGAGGCTGTTTGTGAAGTCTGAGTTTGTTCACTTTATGTAGAAACTTATTTGGCTAATGGACACTCAATCCTGTCCATCTTTTCTTCTGTAGGAAACAAGGACATTTCATATTGTACTTTCTCTTGTCCTCTTAATCATCACCTCATTAGCTTGTGAGAAAAACTGTTGGAGGCCAGAGGTGAGCTTCATTTGGTCTTTGAGAGGCCAGTGCAGTTTTTATTCCCACTAGCCCTGGGATTTTGTCTATTTTTATCTAAAAAAAACTTCATCACACTTATTTTTTTCCCCTCACACTCAACCACATCAAAAGTATGGGCCTAAGCCCTTTAGAGAAACCCATGTTTCATGGGTGGAGAAAATAAGGAGAGAGACCGTAGGTTGGTGGCTGTTGATTATCGCTTTCAGAAGATGCAGTATATTTGTAATCTTATAAAAACTCTCCTCTACAAACCTAGTTGACTTCTAGAGTTTACTAGAAAAATTACTAATTGTCTGATACATTTCATGTGTAGACAGGTCTGCCGACACTGGAAGGGGAATGGCTGCTCTCTGAGAGACACAGAAAAAGACACTTTTGGAGGGAGGAGAAAAAAATATTACCTGGATATCTAAAGCAATGAGCTTCTTTCTGGTACAATCTTTCACTGGTACTAAGTGTGAGGTGCTGACCTCAGAAAATACAGGGGCACATGCGTAGTGCAGGTCCTTTGGCTGCAATCCACCAGAAGGACAGGTGGTCGTGTACTCCACAGCAAGTGGGTACAGTGGGCAGTGGGATGCCAGTGGGGTGTGAAAAGGGCAGAGACCTTCCCTCCTCTGAAAGACACAGCTAGGCTCCCACACAGCCATCTCCCTGCTTTTTACCCTGGTCCCCAACCTGCTTCTCATGTAGTAGTGTGCATAAGACATATCAGCTGATCGTCTGGGTTGCTTCCTTGATTTAGGTGAGATTTGATATTTCTGGCCAATGTCGTGGTAGATAAATTTGACAAAGGAACTTCACTAAGAGGCATTCCTTGCCAAGAAAAAGGCACAGATGGGAGAAATTATGCCTTTTTCTGTCTCTGGATCTTTTGACAGCTGAGTATGTTGCCTGGTAGATGAAGACAAAACTAACTTTGTCTCAGATTGACTGAAGGGAACCCAGTGGATGGTGGTGTTACCAAGCCTCTGAGTTAAGGGGCCATGAGGTCACTCTACCTCAGAGGTTTTTTCAAAGGTTTACTTAATGATTTTTGTTTATGTTGAAGATCTTAGTTCCCTGCAGCTGACAGCATTCTTTACAGACCAACTGCAAGATATTATTCTGTAAAAATACACTAGGATTAAATCCTCCATAAAGTGTAGTATCCTTAGGACAGTCCCAGAAACTGTGGGATGCTACTCTCCAGACAGGCTCTTCAGATTAGAGGACCTATACTTCCAGAGAAACCATGCCTTGCCTACATTCTGCACTGTGAAACTGGGATGCCAGAACTCCCTGACCAAACCGCCCAAATCAGATCTGCAGAGGATAGGGGAAGACTCCTTCATTAGCATAGGGTCCCCAAGATCCAAAGGTGTCTGAGACTCAGGTGTATGTGCAGATCAGTCTCTGTGCACCCCCAGGCAGCCACTCACAATGCTGGAGGGATCATAAGGGAAGCGCACTGCTTCGCTGACCTCAGCAGTTGTCAGGGTAGGTGTGTCACAACTTACTCTGAGGAAGTCATAAAGAATACACAGAAAGACCAGCACACATGCACTTGGACCCACTGAATTCTCTATGGTCTCAGCAAGGATGGGGAGACATTTTACTTATTGTTTATAAATGAGGAAATGGAAGCACAGAGAGACGGATTTTCCATAAATTGCCCAGTAAGTGTTAGATCTTGGACTTGAATCTGGGATTTTAAAAAGTTACAGAGTTTACCACATGCGCGTCCTCATATTTTTGTGACATTGGTTTAATTTCTGTACAAAACGGATTTAACTTCTCTGCCTGCTGCTTAAATGCAGGGAGGAAAGCTCCAGGCGAGTCTCTCAAGTTTGCACATTAGAGCCTTTATTTTTGTGCACCAAAACAAAACGCCTTGCCAAAGGATACATGTCCCTGTGTGCTGTGTGGGGATTTCAGTACTTCAGAGACAGGAGGATCACCACCAAGTTCAAGGCCAGCTTGAGCTACATTAAGAGATCATGTCTCAAAAAACAAAACCTAACTAAAGCAAAGGCACTTAATAATTATTTGCCCCAGGATGATAAAATACAGACAAATTAAATGAACAAATCATTGTTAAATTTGTTTACATATATATTTAACTTGGAAAACTTCTTTTAAAAATCCATCCACTGGTATAAAGTGGGGCACCATATTCCTTCTCCTACTGTGACAGGATAAAGACAAATCCACTGTTTGTAGAAAATGTTCTCTGAAGTTTTATAGAAATGGGTCAATTCTATTCTTTTTCCTTTGTTGTGCAAAATATGTAGTTTTTTTTTTCATAGAATTATCTGAATTGGCTGCATATATAGCCTCAATCTGTCAGCTTGATTTTAAACTCCTCAACTCACTATTTGTTACAGATTTTTTTTTAAAGTTAGGAGATTATTTACATATTATGTCTCTTTAAATTTAAGTTTTGTCATCCAGTTGAATCAGTGATATTTAAATCTGGGGTGGATCAGGGGCTATGAGGATTGGAGACTGTGGACCAGCTGTCTGTCATCAGTGGAGTGGCAACAGAAGTTGGAGAGGCCAATCTTAACATGTACAACCCAATTACACTACCAAGGTTGCTTAAGAGATCTCTCTTGGAATCCAGAATACGGGATGGACTTTGACATTTCTTAAAAACTGTGTTGTGACAGGGTTAAATTCTGGGAGAAGAAAATCAGGTGTGAGTCTTAACAGGCAGGCCTGGCTCATGTCTTGACAAGCTGGGTAGAAACCTGGGGAAGTGATAATAGGTTGATACAGAAAGTAGTCATTTCACAGGGTGAACAGGTGTTGGAAAATTCACCCCACACATTTACAGATGCCCGAGTCTCAGTGGGGAAAGCCATGAGGCTTTGTGAGCTCTGTTAGTATTTTCATGGAGTCAGCATAATTGGTCCAGTTGTTGCGTCTGAATTCCAACAGCATCTTCCCCGACCAGAGGCCACCATGACTAACACAAGGCACTCTGTTCTGTGTGAAGAGCAGTGATGTGTTTTTGTACTGCAAAGTACTATTTGGACTTTCAAGGCCAACAAGCTAACTTCAACTCAAAACAATTCAAAAATCTGGATTTTAAAAAAACTTTATGGGGACTAGAGAAATGATTCTGCAGTTAAGAGCATTAGCTGCTCTTGCAAAGGATCCTGGTTTGGTTCCCAGTAGCCACATGGCAGCTAACAAACATCAGTAACTCCAGTTCCAGGGAATCCAACACCCTCTTATGGCCTCTGTGGGCATTGCATGCATACGGTGCACCTATATACATGCAGACAAAACACTCATAAGCATAAAATAAAACTGAATAACCTCCCTCCCCATTTTGTATTTGACTCATGCAAATGATACCTCCATAGAAGGGTGAAGGCTCATCTAAAGAAAAGTGGTGGATTCATTTTCTGACATTATTAGAAATATTTGGCAGAATTCCATTTGGTAGCATGAACCTTTGAAAGAAGTGTAGAGCACAGGCTACTTCTGTTCAGCTGCTCATGCCTCTGGTAATGCCCTGCACATTCTTCCTTTGGCTCATCCCCAGAGACTTGCACATAATTCTATATTCGGTAGGAGGTTTGAAGTGAGGCTGCCACTCCATGATACGCACTTCACCCTGCGATGCACACACAATTTGAAATAGAGTGCCCACAGCTCAGGGCAGGAGGGGAAGAGGCCAGACCTGCTGGGCTATTTGTCATTTCAAGCATTTCAGGTTGCCCATGCCACCTCTTCAGCAGGGTACACAGGGCTATGTGTCCCCTGGCAAGATGTTTTGTTTTGGTGCATACAAATAAGGGTTCTAATGTGTAAACCTGAGGAGACAGAAAGAGCATTCACTGCCTGGAGCTTCCCTTCCTACATTTAAGTGGGTGAAAACTCTTCCATAAATATCTTAATAATTCATCTTTAATAATGAATAATACCATATAATAAATCAAAATGCATACATATTAATAAAGTTTATTTGGTATAAAGAATTTGCTAGAAAAGAAGAGCTCATGTCCCTGCTTCCTTTAGCTTCATTTTGATCTGCTGTCAAAGGAATGCAAGGGTATTTGGCTTACTTTTTCTTTTAGGTCTAGAAAAACTAAAATTAAGACATATTAAAAGCAGTAATGCTATCAAAATGAAACTAAGCCTGGCTACTTGTTACCTACTAGGAAGTGGCAGAATGACATTTTAAAAAATATATATTTTATTATTTTTATCTTATTTTATTGTTTTAATTATTATTATTTTTATTTTATGTGTGTGAGTGTCACGCCTGCACATAGGTGGGTGCATCCATGACCTATCCGATGTCAGAAGAGGGCATCGGATTCCCTGGAACTGGAGTTACAGATGTTTGTTAGACGCCATATGGGTGCTGAGAATTGAACCTGGGTTCTCTGCAAGCAGAGCCAGTGCTCTTAACTGCTGAGCCCTTTCTCCAGCCCCTTCTGAATGACATCTTTATGGAAAATGGTTCCTTAAGAAAATCCTCTGGTGTTGATAATCCATTCTGTTCTATCAAGGTAAGACTCCTAGGAGAGCTCATTTGGGCAGGTGGCAAGAAAGGGGAGGTGGCTTTTCTGTTTAATGAAGTGAAGTTAACTTTGAGTGGCCCAGTGTCTTTTTATTTGAAAGATAAGGTTTAAAGGTCTTGAAAATGGCAGTCACAAATGCTCTGCAAAGGGTGGGGGAGCTGCTGAGTGTATATACATGGTGGTCAGGAGGAGCCTTAGGAAGGGTCTGACCAATAAGAAACCCCCTTTTCAGGAAGTGGACAGAAAAGTTTAGCATCATAACTACATCACAAGTGTGCAATTCTGTATTATGCTGAACCCCACTGTGGTAAGCTCCCAAATCAATATTAGTCAGTCAGGTAGAATCATGTTCTGTGCTGGTGTCAACATATTATAAGCTATGTCTGGGAATATTTCTTTCTAGGAGGGAAAACATGAGAGAGGATCGAGAATCTGGCATAAGTGGCCCAGCATGGCAGCACACACCTATAATCCCAACATTTAGGAGGCAGAGGCAGGAGGATGATTGCAAGTTCAAGATTAGCCTGGTCTACACAGTAAGTTCGAAGACATGTAAGGCTACATATTGAGATCCTGTCTCAGAATGAAACAGAAAATGCATTTTGCATAAGCAGAACATGTAATGCGTGTCCAGAATCAATTGTAAGTCCCTGAGGTGCTGTAGGCAGCACTGAACTTTACAAGTTTATTTGAATGTTAAATATTAAAATAATGTTTGACTCAAGAAGAGGGGAGCACTTTTGAATCTGCAGAACAAAATCAAACAGAAAGGCACAGGCTGGCATGTGGCCATTGCTTATTTGCATGTTTTGAGTATTAATTGCTGGGCCCTAACAAGGGAGAGAAGCAGAAAGTCTACAGTGGCAGAAGCAGAAAGTCTACAGTGGCATTCTCATTCTTCTCACGCCATGCGACTTGAACCAGTTCCCCTCTGAAACCGTGTCTGTTCATAGCTACGATGGAAGCCATGATATAGAACTGTTAGGATTATTGTAAACACTGAGAGAAGTGCTATTAGATTTTCAAGTCACAGTAGCATATAAACCAATGTGATTATTTTTGTGGGTATGTGTTCATATGTGTGTGTGCATGTGTGTGTATTCACGTGGAGGAGAATACAAGTGTCTTCCTCAGTTGCTCTCCATCTTATGTTTTAAGACAGAGTTCTCAGGGAACCTGGAGCTCTCCTTTAGACCAGGCTGGATGTCTAGCAAGCCCCGGGGATCGGGCTGTCTCTGCTTCCCCAGTGCTGGGTTTATAGACACACATTGTCATGCCTAGTTTTTATGTGAGTGCTGGGGATCTGAACACAAGACCTCATGCTTATGTAGCAAACACTTACCAACTGAGTAATCTCTCAGCACCCTCAAGATGATTCTTGATATCCTCACAATGATGCTAAATCCCAGGTGCCTAAGTCATGCATCTATCTTCTACATTCGTGATTTAAAGAAATGCTTTGGCTAGTTGTGGATTTTACCTGCAATTTTGTTTAAATGCAGTTGCCTTTTTATATTAATTATACTTCATTATATTCCCAATTATTTAAATTTCTTACATATTTTAACATTAATATTTAAAACATAATTGAATTCTTTTCCATAAAGATTAAGCAGGTATGATTAAACTTTTGTAAATATCTTGGCTTTCAAGAAATCACCACATTCATTAAATATCTTTGAGTTCAGATAATATTTATTCTTAGTAATCCTTGTTTCTGTAACATATAATTCCCTGATACCTGTCTATGACTTTACTTTTTCTGTTGTGTTGAGAATTGAACCCTGTACCTTGTACATGCTGGGCAAATGCTCTACAACTGAGCTACATCATTTTGTGGGACCACGCTGTGCTAAGTAGCTAGCTCTGGTTGGCATGGAACTTAAGATCTTGTCTCATTCTCCTAGATATTGGTATGACATGTATGTTCCACTCTGCCTAACTTTTGATCCTTTCTTATTAGGACAGAATTACTATAGTGAAATCCCCAGATTACAGTAGTACAATCCATATTTCTCATTTCTGTCCTGATAGTAAGATGGTACCATTTATCACTGCCCCACCTAATCAATATGGTTACACTAAATCTTCAGACCTATATACAAACCTGTGTGGATGTCTCTAGTTGCCTGTTTGGATAGTAAACTAGAATGACACTGTACCACTGCAGACAGTTTTTGAAATCCATTCAGTTCAATTTTGTTTAGAAGATTAGGCATCTCTTAGGAGAACATAACAGTTTGATCAAAACTGACATCACATTAAACTTACTGGGCAATGCTTTCTGGGTTGGTAGTTATGGTTTAATAATACTTTGTGGCAGTAACAACACAGTGCTGTCTGACATTTTCCTTCTCTTTAGAAAAATGAAAAGAAGGAAAAAAAGGCAGATAAAAGTAGGAGAAAATAAAAGCTATTCCAGCAGAATCAAAAGATTCACCTCTTAACTCAATGGAACTGATGAGGTGTCACCTTTCCATTTATATATTTTGATGTAGAAGTGAATTGTTTTGAACCTTTCTGACTGCGCTGCTTACCTCCATGTTTCCAGAGAGCATAGGCACTCTTTCATAAAGGAGGATTTACATGGGAGAGTTTGATAATATTAAACCTAAGATACTCAGGTTGACAGGCCAGTTGACTAATTGGGGAATGCCTGTCCACTTGAGTTTTAAACTTCTGCCCCTCAATCATTTTATTGGGCAAGTTCTGGGCAAAGGTACCAGAACTCAAGACAGATGTCTTTCATAATTGCGAGAAAAGAAGCAGGTGACTGCTGATGCATATTCTATCACTCTGGGGGATTCTTTGGGAATGATATAGTCTCTTCTCTCCCATGTATAAAAGACTCATAAATGATCCCTTCCTCACCGTCTACGGTTTGCGCCTCTTTCCCACAAGGGAAAACAATATGGACTCTCCTATTTTTTATATTCATAAATCTATATATAGAGATTAATCTGGAAAAAATTAGAATTAAAAGAAGCAGAAGCTCTATGATACAATTTATTTCCAATATTTGCTTCTAAAAAGGGTCTAGGACATTAAAGTTGTCAGTCACACTGTATAAAACAATATTTTAACTGAGCAAAAATAATCGCCCAAATGTCAGTGTAAGTGCATCCACTGGAGTCTAGTCAGCCCATCCAGAGAATATGGCTTGGGTACCTCTTGAAGCAGACAACAGTCTGATGCTCTCTGAACACAACAGATTGTTCATGAAAGCAAAAGAGAAAATACTATATCTACTACCCATGGAGATTGCTAGGTAGTTAGGATGGTAAAAGCTTTGGTAGTCTTTTTTTTCCACTTTTTAAAATTGAGCTTTTAAAATTTCACACATTTCCCACTCAAATCCAGACCCCCCTCCCTTATCCATGCCTTCCCCATCCCCTCACCAAACCCTATGCACTCTGCCATACGTGCTGACCAAATAAACATGTCAGAACTATTACCACAATTTTTAAAAACACTTAGAATCCATTTCCTCAACCAGCTATTGGTCTCCCCATGCCCAATATTCCATTTATAATGAAACATCTACAAAGAGTTTCCTTTTTCACTAAGTCCTCTGCTGTAGTTTTCATTTTGTTTTGGATTAAATAACTTTGTTAAAAATAAAATCAAATCACAACTGTTTTCAAACTCACTGTACAGATAGTCTACTCCCTTCAGATACCATATATGCAAGCTAATACCATTTCCCCGTGCTCCATTGCTACAAACTCTCTTAATAATTTCAAAATCCTCTTTCCTTGTTTTGTGTTCAACTTTGCTGGAAAATCAGTCTGGGGATGGATTCGATTCTTTCCCTTCTCACCTGATAATGAGTAAAGATGCAGGAAAGTACTCGATCGTTTACATTTCACAAATAAGATATTTTCATAACTAGGTAGCCCCAATCTCATGGTTTCCAAGCCTAAACAGACCATCGGGTGTCTGAAACACAACTGTCCTTTCCCCCAGCTGTTTTCACTTTCGTTTCTCCTTTCAGGTATTTTGTGTCCTTCTCTAGTCTTTTCCTTTCACTATCTCCTTGCTTAGCACATCACACTATTTCTTACTTCACAGTGACAAGAGGCACTGCTGAATGGGCTTTCCATTCAAAGTTCTGCCAACGTTCTGACTGCCACCCAATTCTTACTTCATTCTCTGTCACAGTGGGAGAGATACCCCTTCTGGCTTTTATGCCATTCTGGATTTTAAATCCTGTGGGATCCCCAAAACTTGTCCTTTATTTCTTGTTCATACTCAACTGGATCCTTTTGTTCAAAATTTTAAACTGAGTGAATGTCCACTTTGTAATAGTGCCTCTATTGCACTAGTAGGTCTATCTTACTGGGCTGTCATTGTGATTGGTAGGCTTTGCGGCTGGGCAGGACTATTGATTCCTTTTCTCTCTTGGCAGCTTACAGAGTACCTTCATATTCTAAGAGCTAGTCCTCAGGGAAGAGGCTTCCAGGTTGAGTCCTCCAGGTCCTGTGTCTGAAATATGTAGTATGTGGTATCTTCAGCAACAGGGTCTTGCCTTCAAGCTCTTGGAAGCAACCAAGTGCAATGGCAGTAGCCTACATTATTGTTTTGGGAGTCTCTTAGAATTGAAAGGAGGTTTTCCATGATTTCCACTGAGACTTTTGTTAGAAGCCTATGGCCACACACACGCATGCATGCACGCACACACACACATGCACACACACATTATATAAGCATTTTTAAATAAGCTTATAAAACGACATATTTCCCTATTACTTTTTCTGGCACTCTTGTTATTAATTGCTCTTACCTCTCTCTTCATTTCCCCTCCTTAGTTAAAGCCCTCCCCCCGTTTCCTGTTCTTCCCATTTCCCCCCGATAGTGCCTGTGATCTACTATCCTTCCCTCTGGATCTCCTTCTGCTCCCTTACCCCCATGGTTCCTTTTTACTGTCTCACTTCTCTGGTTACTTCAGGTTATGGAATCCTATCTAAAGATTCAGAGCTAGGTTCCGCAAATGAGAGAGAACACCCGACATTTGTCTTTCAGAGTTCTGGGTTACCTCACTCAGTATAACGTTTCCCAGTTCCGTCCATTTGCTGGAAATTTTCATTTTTTCTTTAAGCTGAATAGAACTCCATTGTGTATATGTACCACATTTACATGATCCACTCATCAGCTGAAAGACATTTAGGTTGTTTCCATTTCCTAGCTATTGTGAAAAGAGCAGCAATAAACTCGGCTGAACACGCATCTCTGTAGTAGAATAGGGAGTTCTTCGGGTATATCAAGGCATGGCATAGCTGGGTGACATGGTAGAGCTACCTTTAGATTTTTGAGAATGCTCCACACTGGTTTCCATAGCAGCCACACTGGTGCGCTTGTGAGCTCACCCACAGGGAATGGGAGTTCCCCTTTGCATACATCCTCAGCTGGGTTTGTTGTCAGTTGTTTTCTGGATCTTAGTCATTCTGACTGGGGCAAGATGGAGTCATAAAGTAGTTTTAATTTGCATTTATCTAACTGCAAAGGATATTAAACACTTTAACTTCATTTTTTATTTCTCTTTTGAGAACTCTGTTCCAACACATAGCCCATTTTAAAATTGGGTCATTTGCTTTCTTGATTCTTTATTTTTTGAGTTCTTTGTGTATTCTGAATACTAATCCTCTATCCATGTACAGCTTCTAAAGATTTTCTTCCACTCTGTGGCTTCCTCTTCACTCAACTGATTGTTTCATTTGCTGTACATCAGCCTTTTCATTTACTGAGGCCCCATTTGCCAATTGCTGGCCTAATTCCTTAGCAAATGGACTCTTGCTCAGAAAGTCCTTTCTTGCACCTATGTCTTATAGAGTACTAGCTACATTTTCTTCTGACAGTTTCAGATTTCACCTTGAGGTCTTTGATCCACTTGGAGTTGATTTTTGTGTAGGTGATAAATATGGGTCTAACTTCATTTTTGTGGACATCCAGTTCTTCCAGAAACATTTGTTGAAGATTCTGTCTTTCCTCCAGTGCATATTTCTGATGTCAGATGTCAAATATCAGATGGCTATAGTTATGTGCACTCATGCTTGGGCCTTCTACTTTGCTCCATTGATCTACATGTATGTTTTTGTGCCAGTACCATGATGTAATACAGATTGAAATCTGATCTGGCAATCCCTCCAGCACTGTTCTTTTTGATCACAGTTTCTTTGGCTCCTAGGGTCTTTTGTATTTCCATATGAGTTTTGGGATTTAAAAAATATTTTATTACTATTATTATTATTAATTATTTGTAAGAGTGTATTTTCTGCATGTAAGAAAGTATATCCATGTCATACAGTGCTGATGGAGGTCAGAAGAACTGGAGTTATGGACAGCTGTTAGCTGCCATGTGGATACTGGGAATCAAACCCTGGTCCTCTGCAAGAACTGCAAGTGCTCTTAGCCACTGAGCTATCTCTCCACCCCCATTTTTTTTAAAACATAAAGTCTTCAGATTTTTTTTTCTATTACTTTGAAAAATGCCATGGGGATTTTGTTTGGGGTTGCACTGAATCTGTAATTGCTTTTGGTAGGATGGTGATTTTCACAATATTAGTTCTACCAACCAGTGAACACGGGAGGTCTCTCCATCTTCATGTGTCTTCCTCAGTCTCTTTAGAAATTTAAAGTTTTCATTGTAGAAGGCATTTGCTTCCTTGGTTAGGTTTATTCCTAGATGTTTTTGAGGCTACTGAGTGGGAGTGTTTCCATGATCTCTTTCTCAACATGCTTGTTATTGGTATATAGAAAGTCTACTGATTTTTATAAGTTGATTTGGCATCCTGTCACTTTGCTGAAAGTGTTGATAATTTCTCAAAGTTTTCTGGTGGAATTTTTAGGCTCTCTTGTGTATAAGATCATATCATCTGTAAATATGGATAATGTGACTTCTTTTCCTATTAGTATCACTTTAATTTCCTTCTCTTACTGTTCTAGATAAGACTTCAAGCAGTATATTGAAAAGGAGTGGGGGCAATGGACAGCCTCATCTCATTCCTGCTTTAATGGGATTGCTTTGAGTTTTTCCCCATTAGGATGATGTCAGCCATGTCTCCATCATATGTAGCCTTTACTATGTTGAGGTATGTTTCCTCCGGACTTATTCTCTCTAAGACTTTCATCAGGAAGACATGTTAGAATTTGGTCAAATACCTTTTTTGCATCTATTGAGATGATCATGTATGATTTTTGTCTTTAGGTTCATTTGTATGATTTATTATAATTTTTGACCAGGAAAACAAAAATGAACCTTCCCTGTAAATTTTATTGCTGCTGCTGTCCTTCCTCTTCTTCCTGTTTAAAAATATTTTTTTTTGTGTGTGTATGTGTGTGTGTGTTTGTGTGTGTGTTTTTATATCTGTGTGTGGGCACATGTGCTACAGCATATGCATAGAGATCAGAGGACAACTTCCAGGAGTTGGTTCTCGGGGCATGAATTCAAATCCTCAGGCTCAGCAGCCAGCACCTTTAGCTACAGAGCCATCTTGTTGGCCTTCTCCTCCCTCTCTTGTTAAGAAAAATTATTGAACATTAAACTTTATTCTAAATTTAAGTGCATGTGTCTATGTGAGTGTATGTCCTATCTGTGTGATGTCCATCCACAGATGCCAGAAGAGGCATCAAATTTCCTGGAACTGGAGTTACAGGCAGTTGTGAGCCATGCAATGCTGGTGTTGGGAACTAAACTCAGGTCCTCTGCAGAAGCAGCAAGTGCCCTTGACTGCTAAGCCATCTCTCCAGTTCTGTGGACTCTATTCTTGTCTAGACAGCCTGTAATCTCTTTTTGGGTACATCCAATGGGCTGGCTTTCTGTCTTTTAAAAATTTAATCAAAGTTTCCAGGCCTGGTGGTACACACCTTCAATCCCAGCACTTGGGAGGCAGAATCAGGTGGAGCTCTGTGAGACCAGCCCAGTTTGGTTTACCTAGCGAGTTCCACACCAGCTAGGGCTCAGAGAGACCCTGTCTCAACCTCCCTCCCAAATTAATACATTAAGTTTCTTCTATTCTATTTGTTCTGTGTATGAGATTGATAAGATTTCTGACTTCTCTCACACTAACTGCTGATATTTACTTTTTCCTTTGTTCATATGATATCCAGGTTTGTTTATGTCTTTCTCTCTCTAATAATCCTCCCAAGTCTCCTGGATGCTTGTTTGTTTATCTTGTGCATAGTGTGTATATGCTGGTTATACATGTATACATGTTTGTGCATATATGAGCACAGGTGCTTGTGCATGCTTGCACACTTGCGGAGGTCAGACATAGACTTGGAGAATATTCCTTTATTGCTTTCCACACTATTCTATATTTATTGAGACAAGGTCTCTCAGTGATCCTGTAGTTCCCTGATTAGATTAGGCTGCCTGGCCAGAGAGCTCTGAAGATCTGCCTGTCTCCATCCTCCCTGTGCTGGGTTACAGACGTGTGCTACTGTATCTGACTTTATTATTACTTTTTTAAATGTGGTACTTAGGATCTGAACTCAGGTCCTCATGTTCACATGAAGACAAATACTTTATTAACTGAGCCATCTGCCTAGCCCCTTCTGACCATCCTTTAAATGTCAGATCTCTTCCATTTCCTATCTAAGGCCTCTTAAATTTTAACTTGAAATTCCTTCCTCACCAGAGCCCATCAATTTTCCTATCTTTAAATGTCAGTGAGTTCCTAAATCTCCACCAAAATAATCAGTTCCAATTATCTGCTGAACATCTCCATTTATACACTATAAAATGTTTAAAATTCTACATACTCCTGCTGTGCCCTCCATCTCAGTAAATAACAACAGCAACCACACAGTTGCCTGAGCAGGAGATGGTGGGAGGGAAGGAGGAGGCATCGGTGGCCTCAGTCTCCCACTGAGGGTCTTTGGGGAAAAAAGTTTGTCTTTTATGCCTGAAAACATGTTTATTTTCTCGCTACCTCTAAAATGATGTTTTAGCTAGACACAGAATTCGATGTTGACAGTTAGTTTCTCCCTAACACTTTGAAAATATCAATTCGTTGTCCTCTAATGTCCACTGCAGCCGAAGACATATACTGTCAGTGTAAAAGTGTTCTTTTATCTCTGAAAGTGTTGAAATTTTAAAAAGCTATTTTATTTATTATTTTTATTTTTGAGTGTGAGTACTATGCTTGCATGTGTGTAAAGTGCACCTGTGTCCTGCAATAGCCACAGATGTCAGAAGTGGGCATCAGATCACCTAGAACGGGAATTACTGATGGTTGTTAGCTGCCATGTGGGTGCTGGGACCTGAACCCTGGTCCTCTGCAAGAGCAGCCAGTGCTCTTAACCACTGAGCCATCTCTCCAGCCCCCACATTTAAATTTTTGTTCTTGGTAGTCTGTGGAGTTCTTTTACTATTTCTAGGGTGAAACCATTCCTCTCATGTTTGTGATTTAGTGTATTTATTCTTTTAGAATCTTTAACTCTGAAAAACCCATACTCACTGCTGTTTTGAATTTCTTTTCATTCTTTCTCTAACTTCTATCACACACAAAATAGACTTCCCTGGTCTTTTTTTTTTTAAAAAAAAAAATGACTTAAAAATCCTAGGTTTTCTTTCCTGCTTTATTTTCCGTGATTAGCTGAAATCTGATTTTTAAACTAATAAAGAAAATTTATTAGTAGTGGTGGCTTGAAGAGAAGTGTCTTCTATGGGCTCAAGTATTTGAACACTTGGTCAGTTGTTGGAGCTGCTTTACAGAAGGTCATGGCGCCTTTAGGAGGTGTGGTCTTGCTGGAGAAAGCACATTGCTGGGAACAGGCTTTGGGAGTTCATAGCTTTGCCCCATTTGGAGTTTGCCCTTTGTGCTTCCTGGGAGCTGTTGAGGATGGGAGCGCTCAGCTTTCTGCTCTGTCTCATATGACATCATGCCTCCCCATCATGATAGACTCTTATCCCTCTGGAACCATGAGCCCAAATAAACTCTTCCTTCTCTCCATTGCCTCAGTCATGGTGAGTTATCACAGCAACAGATGAGTAACTGATACACTAGTTTCTGTTCCAGTTCATTTATAAAATTTATTTTATTTTTTATTTTTTAAATTTGTTGATCTTTTTGATACTTGTTTCTCTCTGTAGTCCCAGCTGCCTAGAATTCACTCTGTAGACCAGGCTGGCCTCATTGTACAGAAATCCACCTGCCTCGGTCTCCCAAGTGCTGGGATTAAAGGCGTGTACCACCATACCTTGCTATCAAGTTTATTTTAATGGTTTTTTTTCCTAGAATTTCATTTGATTTTTACTTACAAATATATATTGTTTTTCTCATACTGGATTCTATTTTTCCTTATAGCTTTTAACCCTTCATTTATTTCTTTGAACACTTAAGATAGGAACATGGTCTTTTCACACTCAGATCCTTTATTGTTTCCAAGTGTTGAAGTAATATATTTTCTCTGTGTCGAGGTCTCACTCAGACGCCTCTATGTGGACATTCCCTAAGCCTTGGCATGGTTATCTATGAATCTGCCTTAAATGATACCCAAGCGATGCATCATTTTCCGGCCATGTGTCCATAAGTCTCTCTGTATTCACATAGCTTTATTATTTATTTATTTATTTATTTATTTATTTATTTTTATTTAGTGTGTGCACATGTGTGTGCATGGTATAATATGTGTTTATGTGTATATGTGCATATGGGTGTGCATGCAGTTCAGAGGCATGTGCACAGAGGCTAAAGCCAATGTTCTATGTCTTCCTCAATCCCTCTTCACCTTGGTCTTTGGCACAGGGTTTCTCATGAAACCTGGAAGTTCATCAATTCAGACAGGCTGGCCAGCAAACCCCAGGGATCCTCCTGTCTCCACCTCCCCGTCTCTGGATTGCAGACATGCACCACCAAGCAAGCACTCCATTTGAGAGCCATCTACCCAGGCCCAGATTCAAGCTTCTTCTGGGTGATTTATTTATTATTACTTTTCTGACGACTTCTGCTAACGCTGCATCGCTGTTTCTCTGGGACAATCATATGCTTCATCCAGGCTCTTCACTACTTTGGTCCTGAGTTCTTACTGTTCCATGCGAGGGGCCCGTAGCCTGAATTTTCTTCATAGATGATGTAAGCATGCTATCTGTTTTAGCTTCTCATATTTCTTACTTTTAACTCCTACATTTTTCAGACAGATGAAGGTTTTCTGTAACTGTTTCATGGTGGGTTTGAAAGCTGTGCTTTGTATTTTGTATATTTAGAGTTCAGGAGGACATGCTTTCTCACCACTTCAGGGTATCAAATTGATTAACAACTTGTCCTGACTATATAGTTAGCTATGCCAACTTGATACAACCCTAAAATCACTTGGGAAGACAGCCTCAAAGAAGGAATGTCTACATTAGGTTAGTCTGTGGGCATTCCTGTTGGGGATTGTCTTAATTAAGTTGCTTGATGTGGAAGGATCCAGCGCACTGTGGGCAGCAACACCCCCTAGACAGGGGGCATGGAACTATAGTGGAGAGACTGAGCTGGGCACAAGCAAGCAATGAGCACGCATGCATTCACTCTCTCTGCTCTCCACTGTGGATGTGACCAGCGCCCTCATGTTCCTGCCACTGATATCCCAGTGGGATGGACTGGAACTGCAAGCTGAAAAAACCCCTTCTCCTCTTAGTTGGTTTTAGTCAGGGTGTTTTATCACAGCAACAGACAGGAAACTAAGATACTTACTTTATGTTTCTGCTCTCATGGACTACAAGTTTTTGGTCTGAAGGATAGCCTAGATACACAGTGCTACAGAGGCAAAAGAAAGATCAGTGCTTTCATCTACTGTTTTCTTAGTAAGCCCCAGAGTTCTCATCATTCTGTAAGTGGGTGAACTGCACAGCTCCCCAGTACACTTTTACAGTTCTGATGCAAAGAACTTACATGCGACCCAGTCTCTTATCTCTCATTCTCTGGCCTGTTAAATCCACCAGACAATTCTAAGAATTTATTTTATAAATTCACAATGTGGAAAGATAAGAAAATACATGACTTTAATAAAATAAGAATGATAGAAAAAATTCCTCAAAAGCCAATATTCTTCCTGCTTTCCTATTAAATACAAAATCAATACTGTTCTCCACAAGCATGGAGTCTTGATAGATTGTAGATGTCAAACACCATACAGACAGCACAATCAATCTGCTATAAGCTACTGAGCACACAACAGAACATCTGTAGAAATCCGAGTAGCTATGTGCTACATGACTTCAATTCCTAAATTCCTGCTGTTTTAATTCATTGTGATTTTTAAAAATGTACCTGTCTTATAATGCTAAAATAGAAGATTAGGTAGATACTGAAAACCAAGTTGGGGCACTACATATTTTGAAGTAAGAGCCAGCAGATGCAAATTATAATCGAATGAATTCTGTTTGGAAACCAAACTGCAGTTTGCTAATTTCCCATTTGAATCTAAAAAGAGATTCAAAATAGCTTTAGCAGTAACAAATTAAATAATGGAATGGGTACACAGGTTAAAGCCACACCTTTAACATGCTTTAAGAGTTCCAAAAGAGCTATTTAATAGACATTTCATAGGCATTTTTAACAAATCTGATTATCATGTTTGGCATTTGGAGAGTTAATTTCAGAGGATATTAGGATAATGTTCACTCAAGAATAAGCCGTATAATGACAGCTGTCTTAAATGATATTTAGAACCCTCTGGTAGTTACCAGTTACTCCAGGTTTGAAAATTGATATTGATCTTAGTAAGCTGATTTCTCATCAGCACTTTGTGTAAATATGCTGGGCTCAGGTCACCTAGAGGGTTTCTAACTTGATTCTCTGTTCTTGCCACCTTGAAATTTCCAGTAACATTTTGACTGGGGACTGTTCTTTTCCCTTTTCACTGAGCTATTATAGCTATCTAATAGACAACAAATTTGAACCCTTTTCTAGGCACAAGGGCCTTAAATGCCTTTCCATCCCCTGCTACATAAATGCCAAATTCCTTAACTTGCATTTCAAGACCTTCCGTGACCATTCAGGTTTCCTGTTTGTCCAGATTCTGTAGTTTGCATGACTTACTGATTCCTCCATTCAAGTGTTTACCTAATGAAAATGTATGCACTGAGATTCACTCTTTGCCAGGTACTGTCCTAGAGAAGATGTGAACTTCCCTAACTCACCACGTGTTAGAGATTTCTCTAGCACTCCTGCCATCCTTGCTCATCTCAGTTTTGTGAGTGCATAGCCAGTGTGTCCCTCCACACCCAGAGTGTTGGGGCCTCTACACTGTTAGGCTCCTCAGCTCCCCAGCACCAATGCAACCAGAGTAGTTCCTGTTTTCAGAATGGATTTTGCTCTGAAGTATGCCTTTTCTCCATCTAGTCTTCCATCATTGAAATGTATCAGTATTTCATTCAACCTTCGGGGCACAAGTCCAATGTAGCTTGTAAAGGATTTCCTAGGCTTCTTCCCCAGCCCTGAACTGTAAAACTGAAAACGATCTTAACTTAACCTTTGAAATACTCTAACATTTTCCTTACAGTTCTCTTGTGAAACTTGAAGTATTCTAATTCGTTGGCAAATACTAAATGTCTCTAACACCCTTGAGCACAGCAACATACTCTAGAGTCCATCATCATATTTATAATGTGAGATTTATCCTGAGACAATGCCTCACACAGACCATATAATCAATGAACACATTGCTGCGTTGCCTTAAATAAGGTGCCAGATAGTAAATACTTCATGGCTAAAATTCTTAATTTATTGTTCATTTTCTAGAAATTATTGGAATACCTTATTATTATTTTCATTTTATTTTGTGTATGAGTATTATGCCTGCATGCATGTAAGTACACCCATGTCGTATAGTACCCACAGAGGCCAGAAGAGGGTGTTTGATCTCCTGAAACTGGAGTTATGGACAGTTAGCTGCCATTTGGATGTTAGGAATCAAACCTGGGTCTTCTGCAAGAACAGCTAGTACTATTAACCACTGAGCCATCTCTCTAGCTCTGAATTATTCTTTTTAATATAATATAGTTATTTATTCTTTGAGAAGTTCATGCATGTATATGATGTTATTTCAGTCATATTCAGCACCCAGTCATACCTTCTAACTCCCTCAGATCCAACCTTATCTCCTCCCCCCGCCCCAACTTCACATTCTCTTGTTTGTTATAGTTCACTAAGTCCAAGTAGTGTTGTCCATATGTGTATGGGTGTGGGGCAGCCACTGGAGTATGGTCAACCTACCAGGACCCACATCCCTAAAAAAAAATTGACTCCACTGCCCTGGCAATTTTCAGTAGCTTCTCAGCTAGGGGTGGGGGCTTGTGTGCTCCTCTTCCACCCAATCTAAATTATTCCTTTTTTAAAAGCTTAAAATGTTATTATTTTTATTTTATGCATATGAGTATATTGCCTGCATGATATAAGTGTACCCATGTTCTGCAGTGCCCATGGAGTCCAGAAAAGGGCATTGGATCCTCTGAAACTGGAATTGCAAAGGTTGTTAACCACTATGTGGGTGCTGGGAACTGAACCCGGGTCCTCTGCAAGAGCAATCAGTGCTCTTAACTGATGAGCCATCTCTCCAGTGCCCAATCTAAATTAATCTTAGAAACCCAATGCTGAATTAATTTCCAAGACAAAATGGGCTCAGAGTATATTCATAGACATGACATTCTTGCTAGAGGAGACCCGAATAATGAGTCAATGTTAATATAACAGCAAAAGCCATGGGGACTGGCATTATTTTTTGTAATTCTAAGACTCTATCAGGTACAGACACTTTCACAATGAATTAGTTTCAATAGTCTCTCAATCTGTCTTTTTACCGCCAGACATGCATTGATGTGTGGCATATTTTATTATTGGCTGGTCTTCTACACATGTGAAGCTCTAGTCCTTGTGCTTGGCATTATGTGTAAGTGTGGCTGTCAGGATGAATGTAAACTCAATAGCTATTTCTATACTACCCTATGTGAAGACTATTGTTTGATTGGTCTACAGCTGGGCTTTTGAGAGACTGTGATTGTTGGTAACCATAGCTCTTAAACTAAGAGCAAGCTTGTGAAAATTTTTCATTGTGAATTTCCATGTGCCAAGCTCCCTGCTCTTGTGTTTGGCACTTTCTAGCAGTCCACAGTGAGATGCTGTTTGAAGCCAGGCTGCCATACATCGCTGAAGAACTCTTTTCATCATCACTTTAGGTTGCTGCACATGTAGAATTACCAACCATTTCATCATTTTTCATTCTAACAGTCTTATGAAGGGCACAGACAACAGACTCACTGTCAAATGGCTCATTAGCAATTTTTGGACAATATTTACACTGCTGATGAGCTGCCTGAAGTTAGTTTGTGAGCACACAGTATACCAGTAGTTGAAGATGTAGGGCTGAGTGTCCACATGTATGACCTATAAAGATAACATGCCTGCTCACAGACAGACCAGTCCTGCTTTGTCAAGTACTCAACTTCATTTGAACCAAAGCCTAATAATGCTGACATCCAGAAAAGCCGGACAGCCCATGCTAACAGAGGAGGCAGTCTCCTTCCTAACAGATATAAAGACGTGGTTGTTCTGATTCAAGCCTTGGCAGAAGATTCTGGTTTATCTTGTAACCTTAAAGTAAGTGGTAGAATTAGTATGCAAAAGGTGCCCATAGAGGAATAGTTGCTGCTCTAGCTGGGTCTCTCCTACATGAGAGTTCTTAGGATGTGTTTTATACCTCATGGTATGGGGAGCAAGCAGCATCATCTCCATCCAAGCACCTAGTAGAGGTGAAGATCCCCAGGGCTACTCCAGGATCTACAGAAAGAGAACATGCCTTTTAGTAACACTTAACTAGTATGTTTGCCTATTGAAGCATGAGAAGCATTGGTCTAAGCCATGAGATAGATAACTCAGAAACAGTACCTGTGCTTTCTCTATTTGGTGATGAGAACTGCTTACTTGAAAATGAAAATCTGGCTAGAAGAAGAACGTGAAATTCACACTGGTTTGTTTCACAATGCGAACACTCCAACCAGGCAGGGAACATGCAAGGCCAGAGCATGATGTTCGAGGGGTGTTGTCATATCTGTGTCACTGAGAATGGTTATCCAATCAGAGTACAGAACTACTCCATAGATTTTCTGTGAATTCCTCTGAGGACTAGTACAGCATAATTGTGACTTCACTGACAATTTTGGCTACTATGTGCATAGCATCCGCTGATGGGTTGGAAGGGTCTAGGCCAAAGTGGGAAAGCCAGTCCCTTAGACTGAGGACCACACCAGGTAAAAACTACATGACACACCATGGGGATAGCGCAGGAGAGTATGGGGTTAGGAAAGGGGAGTACAGACAGAAAAGCTCCCAGAGTGATTGAGAGGGCTGCTTGGGATGATGCTGCAAAGGACCCAGCTGGGAGGAGAGGAAAGGCTTCTGTGGAGGTCATGTATGCAGTTACCATGTTTTCCTGTGGGCCCCACTCTCGCCAGGAGGTTATTTGTGGCTGCTGGGCATCCACTGTATCTTTTTTTTTTTTTTTTTTA
>NW_008350388.1:4202217-4212369 GCF_000622305.1 Nannospalax galili
ATTATTGGCCTTTGGAACAGAGTATGTTGCTAAGAGGCCCAAGGATATTTTGACTTTTAGCCAAGAAACTGGTTACTTTTCTTGGGGTCTTTTTACCCTAACTGCCTAGCCAATTCCTACCTCTTAGTCTTATCACACCATCCTCTGAAGGGGTTACCCAAATTGTCAATAAGGAATAGAGACGCAGACTGCTCTGGCTTCTTCCATGCTGAACAGGGATGCAGGGTGAGGCAATTGGAGTACCCCTTCAGTGGGTCTATCTAAAAGACTCCCAAATTTCATAACTCTTGTCTCTAAGGGGAGAAGAAAGTCCTTGAACCATGAATGGGAGATGTGACGGAGAAGTAAAGGCAAGAGTAATTAGCATTACAAGTTCTAGACAGGGAACTAGAAAAAAGTCGGAACAGGGCAATTTTCAAATGTTCATATGAAAGTCCATTGGAGTTTCTTGACAAGGGCTTCCAAAAGCATCCCTCTATTGGGTTCTTCTTCATTTTTCTTTTGTCTTCCAAGGCTGGACTAGTTGGCTGGGAAGAGAGGCTGGATACTCAGGTAAGGGTCCAGTGACCCTGCTTGGTACTCCTTTAATGAATGAGCACAACCATGAACAAGCCCAATTGTGACTATGTTTAGTGATCAGACTCAGCCGAAGTCGAGATGATGGTAATTATTTCATGCAGAAGGGACTGCTGTATAACACCATCTTATTAAAAGGACCTGAAATTCAAAAGGATTTGGTGCTAGGATCCACATATGAGGGAGAACATACATCGTTTGTTTTTCGGAGTCTGTGTTACTTCACTTAGTATAACAGTTTCTATTTCCATCCATTTACCTGCATTTTTGTTAAACACTCGTCAGATGAGGGACACTTAGGTTGCTTCCATCTCTTAGCTATTGTGAAAAGAGCAGCAACAGACATGGTTGTACAAGTGTCTCTACAATAGGATGAGTCCTTTGGGTATATGCCAAGGAGTGGTATATAACTGGATCATATGGTAGGTTCGTTTTTAGTTTTTTAAGAGTTCTCCACACTGTTTTCCATAGAGGCTGCACGAGTTTGCACTCCCACCAGCAGGCTTCCACTGCATCTTTAAACAGTACTTCATCTCTTGTTACTAAATACATACGCATTTTTCTGTATACACGGAAGTACATTTCATCTTCCATTTCTCTGGATTTACAATTCTTATTTCATCTTTCCCAGTATCTTTGTATTCTTAGTTGCATTCCACAACTCCACAAGGAGGTGCAGGTAGCTTTGATCTTTGATAAGCAGTGCTTACTACGGAGCTGGAACTGTGACACAGAACACTTTGTCAAACCACAGGCAGCGTATGTGGTGATGACATTAAGAACAGAATGCAGATATTCATATTTAATCCCAGGATCTTTAACTATGACACCTCACTGTGTTGCCATTCATGCTGAATGTGTGGCAGTTGGTGAAAATAGCATGCTAAGTGATGAAGCACAGAGGCAGCTTTCTCCCCTACAATATGCCAATTTTGAAAATATGGTGAATTTTTGCCAGATTAGCATAAAAAGATATGTATAAATAAATATATAAAGCATAGATAATACATAATCATATTGAAGTTTTATTGAATGCATCTTATATCTAATATAGACCCTGTAGTTACATAGTGAAAGAAGAGCAAACTACAAAATTTTACATCTATGACATAACCATTGAGTAGGAACATGACAATACTTAAAACAAGTTGTTTGCCCACCGTGTTATTCTTCTGATATATTTCTAAAATCTAGGAAGCACTTATGTAGATCACTGATGAAGACAATGAACTGCTCTTAAGCTGGTGGACCCATAACTTTAATTAGCATAGTTTGCCATTGTTAGAGGATTTTTTTCTGAAATGTTTCACGGTGAAGAAGTTTCACCAGTAGATTAATGTCAGTCACCTTTACTATACAAACTTGTCCAACCAGACAGCAAACATACTAAATTTCCATTGCTTATGAAAGCCAAATACTAGTCCCCAGAACAAATTTAAAAAGCTTTATTTCTAGAAATGTACTAAAATAGGGCAGAGCCTTCCTCCCCTTCCTCCTCCTCCTCCTCCTCCCCCTCTTCCTCCTCCTCCTCTTCCTCTTCCTCTTCTTCTTCTCTTTTCTTCTTCTTGTCTTTTTGAGACAGGGCCTCCCTATAGCACTAAATTACCTGGAACTCTCTATGTACACCAGGCTAGCCTCAATACAGAGATCTGCCTGCCTCTGCCTTTCAAATACTTGTATTAAAGGCATCCGCTGCCATGCCTGGCTAAGAGTATTCATTTTCAATCAGGCTTCACATCAGTGATGGGAATGAACATTCTAACTGGACAGAGTCCATTGTGCCTGTAATATGTACTCGCTTTTGTAGGTAAGTTTCACATGACCATGGCTCAGTGTATCATGAGAGCATGCTCAATTAGGCTATATCAAAAATGCTTCTTAAGTTTGTAACACAATTTCCATATCTCTTGCTCTGGATATTAATTACCTGTCATGAAGGACCTCTTTCACACACAGACACCCACAAGTACAAATTTTTTTTACGTCTCCTTTTAGTGGACATGAAAAACACTTCTTAAATGCTTAGTGTGAGAATGACTAAAATTGATTTTAAAAACTATATTAAAATATCTGCCAGTTTTATAGGCAGCCCCAAGTATGGGGCTCTTGGTAGAGGCTGCAGTGGATGGAGCCACACTGAAGGACATTTAGGGACACAAATTAGACTCTATAAGCATATATATATCTCCACATAAAGAGTTTATATATATATATATATTACATTGAATTGGGTAGGTGGGGAATAAAGGGATGTGTGGATAGGACAGGGGAGGGATTCTAAATACCATCAAATTATATTGTATGAAACCACAAAAATTCAATTAGAAAAGAATATAATATAAAAGTCTGCCATATTTAGAAGTTTCGTTTTTTGGTACCTAAAAGATTTGTCATGGATTCTGGATCAAAGGGGGAAAATATTAAATTTAGAAGGTCAAACTATTTTAATTCTCTTGAAGGCCATGCTTCTTTGACTTGAGTTCAGATAAAGATGTAAAGTTCACAGGACTGAAATCTGAGGAGTCCTGGGAGGCTGCCGTGCTATGGTAACATAATTCACCATGTCATTACCATTGTTAGCATGTCCTCAACCTCAAAGCATGCTGTATCCAGGTGATAAATTATTGAATGTGACATTTCACAACATTCACAAAGAACTCAGTTTTCTTATCTAGATGTGCAATTTCAATAAGCTCCATGTAAGATAATTAAATTCCTGGGAGTTTAGTTGAATGACACATAATTAGAAATTTTTGTCTCTGATATGGGGTGATTCCAAAAGCAGCAGCAGTAACTCTCATTGTTTACTTTAATTTAGTTTAATTTAAAGGAACAAGTTGCCATTAATGAGTGTGTGTGTGTGTGTGTGTGTGTGTGTGTGTATGTGTGTGTGTATGTTTGTGTGTGTGTCTATAATACTGATCCAGCTTGGTAGACTCATCTTCTTTTTAGGCCTCAATGCTTCTATTTAAAAATCCGGAGAGATGGCTTAACAGTGAGGAAAACTTGCTGTTCTTCCAGAGGACCTGATTCAGTTCCTAGCAAATATGCTGGGTGGTTCATAACCATCTGTAACTCCACCTTCAGGGGATCCAATGTCCCTAGTCTGGACTCTGTGGTTACCCCCATACACCGTACACACACATACAGACACACACGCACACACGCACACACACACACACGCACACACACACACACACACGTTTGAAATTTAAAAATCATTTTCCAAAGGGGAACATTGTAGGGTACTGAGAACACTTTGGCATCTGACCTAGGAGTCAACCCTGGATGTCATACCACATGTCAACTGAAAACCAAATACCAAGGAGTCCAGAATAAACAGCCAGTTTCTGAGCCTTCAAACATCCAGAAGTTTCTTAGAGTCAGTTAAGTTTTATTTGTGTTTGTCACAATAAGCCTAGAACAGATCTTCTGTGTCCAGTGAACAAAAGGGACTCCTTGCTTTCCTTTACCTGACCTTGAACTTACAAACTTATTTTTATCCAGGGCACAAGCCCTTTGTGAAAATCTGGAATCTTATGAATCTCTCTTTCAGCCACAATCAGGTCAATAACGTGCTTGTCAGAAAATGGTGCAGGGTTGTTTCTTATTTGCTCAGCATGATAGAAAGGGGGCACGGATGCTACATGCTCAGTGAGGGGAGAGAAGCTGAATGCAAGGATAACTAATCATTTAACCACACAGTTTGCTCCTTAGAGAGGTGGCCTATCAAATGGACTTGAGTGGCTTTAATACATAACATAGCTGCAAAAATTGATTAGGCAGTCTCACTCTACCAGAACAGGCAGTCCATCTATGTTTTATAACATGTGCTTATAAGGTGCATAAAACTCCAAATTTATAGCTGCACATGGTTCATTTAACCCACCCAGCTAGTTTTGTGACTCTGTGTGGAAACTTTGGAGCAATTTTTGCTATAGTCACTGGTGGTAGCTATGATTGTTTCCTTTTGTTATCTCAAAATTTAGAATCAACTGGTATATCGGAGTGAAGCAATTATAATTTTAATTGGGATATGAATAGAAATCAAAGAAAATTACAAAGGATTAAAGTTCCAATTTGAAGAATTCTCAAAGCATCCTGGAATGCTTCACATTAGTGACTGAATGAAAAGAGTCCAATATCCTATGTATATTAATATTTAATTATATAGTTGAATATACATAAATGAAGACACATCTACACCCTATGTGATGCTTAACAAAATCTTGCTGAATAGAAGAGTTTTGAAAAATAATTCTGTTCTATAATATTTTAGAGGTGGGAGGCTTTGGTATCGGTTTCTTTAAAGTAATAAATTTGCAAAATAGGGACACGATAAATTATATGATTTTTTTTACCAGTATCTCTGAAAAATAATACCATGAGAAAACTTGTAACTTATTAAAGTAGGTATGTAAGTAAGGTATCTTGTTCATATAAAGACATAAAAATATACAACACAGCACAAGAAATTCATTATTTTACCCGCCCATTATTTTTACTACAAAAGAGAACCTGTATAATAGAACATGGTACCCAGTCACCCGTGTCACTAACACAAGATTTCGGTTTATTTATTTCCAACTGAGGTTCATTATTGGAGTTTATCAGGCATCACTACTGTCACACCTAGTTACTCTATAAAATACAGCACAGTGAGAGCTATAACAGTGATTCTGTTTTTCATGGTATTTTTGTTCTAGACAGTCTCTATATACATTGAATACTGAACTCTTGTTCCTGGGAGAAATATGTACATATATATCACATGTTATAATTTTATATTCTAAACCCAACTCATCCCAGGAGATTCTGTTTTTGTCACTTCATAACAGGAAAAAAAAAAAAACCCTAAAACAACAACAACAACAACAACAAAAAACATTGTCTAAATTTAAGAGATTTGCTCTAACAGCTGCCTTGCCAATTGGCCCCAGAGCAGAGGAGTGCATTGTACCATTCTGGGCTGTTCTTATCTCTGTTCATCTCTTTATGAGAGCTGAAACAGGAAGGCAGCACATGGTCATGCTTTATCTCAACTGGGAAAGAGCGCAGTGAGCAAACACCAGTTTTTGTCACACTGTACAAAGGGCCTTGAGTAGTGACTCTGAGATTGTAAATAAAGTTTAATGAATAGGTATATTTTCAAATACAGATTCTATAGATGAAGGTTATATTTCTAAATCATGCATTGGCAAAGGTCAATTAAAATGAAGACTAAATTATGTTTAATTGGCATCCTAGACCAGTGTTCTGGATAGATGTAGGTACCCCCAGGTGTTTGTGTCCGTCATTTGTCAGTGGGGATGACTGCTGATGTGTTCCATGGTAGTATACTCCATGTTCGCTCCCGTGTGTTCCATGGTAGTATACTCCATGTTCGCTCCCGTGTGTTCCATGGTAGTATACTCCATGTTCGCTCCCGTGTGTTCCATGGTAGTATACTCCATGTTCGCTCCCGTGTGTTCCATGGTAGTATACTCCATGTTCGCTCCCGTGTGTTCCATGGTAGTATACTCCATGTTCGCTCTCATCCCCTCAACAGCTGTCAGAAGGAGTTGTGAATTGGAAAACACAGAGAAACATAAAATAAATGAAATATTGGTGTTCTATAAACTACAGAGTAAGTAAAAAAAATATAGGTATAAGGTGGTATTTTGTAGTAATTTTAGTGAAATCTCACAGATTTTAAAAATTAGCCTCACAGAGGTTTTCATGTATTCCAAAGTAGGAGGGTATCATTAACTGAGAAGAGCGGCCTACATCACGATATCTGAATTTCTCATTAGCTATCTTTTCAAAGCTACTTTGGTGACCAAAAATTCATATGAAGACTATTTCATACTTGCTTTACTTAATTGAATGAGCACAGTCTGGTGGTTGATGATAGTTATTCCTTATCTCAAAACTTAAAAATGATTCTAAGGGGACTTGTGTGTAATGTGTTAAGTTAGAACCTGCATTTTTGTTAATGACTGACAAAAAAGATAAAATACAATAGATCCTAGTCATACAAGAGATATTGCCAAGGAAAACAAATAAGAAGAGATGGGGATTTCTCTGCAAAAAGTGAGTCAGGCTGTTGGCACTGAGCTGCAATATTCTGAGCCTGGTACTGGCATCAGCGGCAGCTGGAAACAAATTGCTCTTTACCATCAGGAACTGCAACAGTAGGACAGAAGATCTGTACTGAAATCTGGATAAGGTGTGCATAGGGTGCACCGGATAAGGTGAGCACGGAGATCAGGCTGGAGCACAGTAGGCATTGGAGAGAGAAGCAGAAGCGTAGCTCCAAAACACAAGCTGAAACCGAAAGATATCCACCGGAAGAGATAATCCCCCTCCCACACCACGGCTGGGGTGGCCTATGTGGGCTCACAGGAAGTGTGCTGTGGAACTTCGCGCAGAAGTATCCTGATAGCTCACAGTGGTAAACTCAGGTGGGTAGGCTGTCCACACTTCCACAGTCATAGGCCCAGAAAGCCCTGTATGTGGAAAGATTGGTCCCCAAACATTAGAGAAAAAGGTAACTTGCAAATGGGGGGTACTCAGACCAGAGAATTCTGACAAAAAGTAGATTTCAGTAACAGAGTTCCTTCTCATTTGGAAAGGCAAAATGACAATTTTTCTAAATTCCTGAGACTAGGAGCCCTCCCCCAACCTCTGGAGACTGATCGATACAGAATCCAAAGGGAGGAAGAAATAGTACCCTCCCAGTGAGGATGAACTGCGGATGCAGGGCACAATGCCTTGCATTTCATGCTAGTGATTTGGAACAGTTATTAACAAGTTTGTGGTTTACTGGCTAGGGTGTTGTGTTTTAACTTGTAGTGTTCTAGGAAAGACTTTTATGCCGTACTTTTTCTATACACATCATACTTTCTTCTAAACCTCCAATAACTTCTTTACTGCATCTCAAACCTCTTAAGGCATAAACTTCCTTTTTACTCTACTTCAGCTCCTCTTTCCCCATTCTTTCCTCATTCCAGCACTTAAATGCTGATACCCTTAGCTCTAGAAAGCACCTATAAACTACATTTTCTACCACCAGTACCCAAGTACCACCGTCTCTAGACTTTATTGGGGACATAAGTAAAGGACACAAGCGTCTTAGCTGTAAGCCCACACCATGATCGCGGGCAAAGCACTAGGGCGCACTGTAGCTGACCACTAAATAGCAGCAGGGACTGTAAGTGAAGACAACTTACTAGGGAAAAAAACAAAACAAAACTGGAGGACACATCCATCCCAGAAGGTGCACAAAACAAAACAAAGAAACAAAAATATGTGATGCAATAGTCTACTATGGTAATTACACAAACAACTCCTCAATAATGGAAACCGACGAGAAGGCTGAAATACCTTTTAAAATGGATCAGTGACCACAGAGAGGGGTCAGATAAGCAGAGGAATGAAGTGAAGAAGTCAGTTAAGGACCTAGACAAGTAAGTTACCAAACTGGACCAAATGGTTTATAATTTAGACAAAAAGTTTTTAAATGGAGGACAACTTCAGCAAGAAAACTGAAATGGAAACTCTGAAAAAGAACCAAAAGGAAATTCTGGAAAAAAATCAGTCAAATAAACATTATTAATCCTAGGAGGAAAGAAAATCTAACTCTTCTTTTTCCTCTTTCATTTCTACAATAGCATTATATATTTTAGCATAAATCAAAATTGATAAGTATTTTTGGAATGGCTAAATGAAGAAAATTCCCAAGTAAAATTATTTAGATATTTTTAAAGCTCTTAAACTGGAAGCTATGATATTGTATCCTTACTTAAAATTTTATCAAAATACAGTATTTTGTAATTGGTATTATTAAAAAATAAAAAAGAAATGAAATGCAAAGCACCAGCATCAGAGAAGACCGAGCACAAGAATCGATTTCAGGGATGGAGAAGAAGGTCCAGACAATAATACACCGAGGCATATATGAAGTAAAAAGAGAAGCAAACATGGCCAAAACGTCCAAGGACCCTGGATTATGTTCAAGAGACCAAACTTAAGAGTCTGCGGAGTAACAAAGGAGATGAGATAAAGTCTAAAGACATAGAGAATTTATTGGGTTTTCCCTCAATAAATTATAACAGAACACTTCCCAAACTTATGCAAAGAAGTAGATTTTCAAATGGTAAAGACATTTAGAGCCACAATTAAACAGGCACAGAGAATACTGTTGCTGTGATGTATCATAGTCAAGATGTCAAACGTACAAAGCAAAGAAACAACATTAAAAGCTATAAAGGCAAAATGCCTACATGCATCCAAAGGCAGAAAGATCAGAACCATCAGATGTCTTGTCACCAACCCTAAATGCCAGGAAATCATGAAATGATGTGCTTCAAATACTGAAAGTCAATGAACTGTCCAATAAGATTGCTAGACCTGGCTAAGTCATGTCATAAAATTTATAGAGAAATAAGAACATTTCAATATAAGCACAAATTGAGAAAATTCACAGAACTTACCCTAGTACTGCAGGCAACGAGACAATACTTGAAGATAATACTATGCACAAAAGAAGAAGGAAGACAGTCTTATCTGTGAGAGCATACGAAAGTTCCATGAAGAAAGGAAAGCCAGGAAGGAGCTTTCACGAACAACATAGCAAACCAACACTGATACTCACAGGACAGTAAGACAAGGACCAACAAGGCAACCAACCACACTAACAAGCAACAAAGCAATAGGAAATAGCAAATCCTTCTCAATAATAACCTTAAATGCAGATAGCCTCAACTCAACAATTTAAAAGATGTGAACTAACTGATTTGGTTAAAAACACTGTCCAGTTCTTGTCTCCAAGAAACATACCTCACTGATCAAGATTCCAAAAATAAATGTCAAGGGATAGAAGTCAATCTACCAAGCAAATAGAAGCCATAAAGAAGTTGATTTCTTGCATCTGATAAAATAGACTTCAAACAAAATTAGAGAGATAAAGAAGACCGCTACATATCAAAAAAGGGAACTAATAGTCAAGATGTTACAATTGTAAATATTTATGCATGAAATCTTGGGTCTCAGCTGGTAAAATAATAAGAAGCATGGGATGTCATACTTGTCTTGATATGACTATAATGGAAGACTTCAGTGCTCCACTGTTATCTTCAAATAATTCCTCTGAACTAAAAATCAGCAAAGAAATTTCATGGGTAAATTATTATTTCACAGGTCAATTAGATTTAACAGATATCTATAAAATAGTCAACCCAAGAGATAAGGAGTACTCAGAAGTCCACAGAAATTGGCTACATCATAATGTCATAAAGTAAGTCTTGACAAATACAAATGAATGCATTAATTTCTTGCATTTTATCAGAACACAGTAGAATCAAACTAGAAATTAAGAGCAAAAGAAACCAAAGAAAGTATGCAGACACATGAAGTTTGAACAGTACATTTTTGAAAGAATAGTATATTAATGAAGAAATCAAGGGGGAAACTAAAAAGTTACAAATTAACAGTACAACCTACTAGATCCTCTTGGATATAGCTAAAGTAGTTCTTAAAGAACAACTGTTGTTTATAGGTATAAATGCTCAAATCTGAAAAGTATGCTCATAGTTA
>NW_008350388.1:4214961-4223196 GCF_000622305.1 Nannospalax galili
TATAGGTATAAATGCTCAAATCTGAAAAGTATGCTCATAGTTATAAATGATCACATTATATACTCTCAAATAACATAATGATGTAGTCCAAAGTTCTCTCTAAACAAAAAGAAGCTAATCCCAAATGCTAGATGACAAGAAAATAAAGACTAAATACATCATAACCAAGTCAATTTCACCCCATAGATAAGAGGTTGTTACAAGATATGCACTATATATATGTATATACATATATATATATACATACATGTGCACCCACACGTGTGTGTGTAATTCACCATGAAATACACATAAAGAACAGAAGGAGCATAGCTCAACACGATTAATGCTGCAGGTACAAACCTATAGCCAGCCTTGTACTAAGTGGAGAGAAACTGAAAGCATTTTCTCTAAGACATGAAAGCAGACAAGGTACCCATTCTTTTTACCATAGTACAGTGCTTGAAATATTACCTAGAACATTAAGGCAAGAGAAAGAAATAAGAATCATACCAATAAGCAAGGAAGAAGACAAACTATCCCTATTTGTACATGCCAAGTCTCTATACTCAAAAGACCCTATAGACTCTAATAGAATACTCTTAGATCTAATAAATCCTTTCAGGCTATGAAAACCAACATACAGAAAGAAAAAAATCAGGGAACTGAAGAGATGGTTCATCAGTTAATAGCACTTACTGATCTTACAGAGAATCTGAGTTCTGTTCTCAGTGCCCTTGTCAGGTGGCTTACAACCACTTGTAACTCTAGCTCCAGGAAAAATAGTACGTTCTTCTGGCCTCCGTGGTCACCACACATATGTGACATATACCCACAGACACATATACATACTCACTAAAAAAAATCAGTAGTTTTTCAAAGAAATTTTGAAATATCCTATTCACAGTAGCTTCAAGAAAAATCAAAATACTTGGAAATAAACCTGACCAAGGAGGGAAAGAACAAGCCAGATGAGATGTGAAGCAACTTTTTCTCGGATGACTGTTTGGGCATAGAAGGGGAAGTGATCACTCCCACCTCAGTCTCTGAGTGGCACGAAGATGTGTCTACTAGCCATGTTTGCTATTTGACTATAATGTTTGTCACTCTGCTTCCTGCTCCAAGATGACTTCCTGAGGTCAGAGCCTTTATCTTTTCATATTCACGTCTCCCGAGCATAGAATTCTTGATACTTAATATATGAATCAGAAGAATAAGACATTAATGAGATTCAGGAGTTGTTGCATTTCTTTTCTTCATTTGATGGTATATCCAGTTTCACCTAAACTTTTTCTAAGACCCTGGAATGAAGGAAATGCTGAAAGGGCTGCAAAATACTGTTCAGGACAGAGTCTAGAAGGTTCCCTGTGTAATTCTCCTTTGCAAAATACAATGGCATAAAAATATTTGGCATGCAGTTCAACTGAAACATCCTGCTACATGATACTTTTCAGGTTCACATAAAGGACAGAAGCCTGCACTTAATTAAAAATATTAAAAGGAGCTTTCTGTCTCAAGATGAGATTTAATCCTAATGTGACCCACAACATGGTTATCAGTCAGTCTGTTCAAATGTTCCTGTCAGCACTAACCAGTGCTTAAGTTACTGGCGAGTTCTAATGTTAGAATCTACCAAGATACCGTAAAGTACATGTCTGAAAACATAGAAAGTACAAATTCTTCTCAGTTCTAATTAAAAAATACTCAGAACAAAGCACATTTGCATGCACTGTGCTATTTTGGTAATGAAAACCAGAGTTGTACTATGTTAAACACAGTAGGAAAATTGACAAACTCATTGAAATGTTCAAATTTTATATGTAAGTGTTCAGCATTGGCTTACACAAAGGAAAATACTGTGTGGAGACACATACAATGCATGGATTGTTTCTCCTATACCCTGGTGAGGTCACACCCCATCACAGTCGTGTATCCATCTGCCCAAATTCTGTGTCCATGACCATCCAGCTGAGCCATTCACTTTGATCAGCTGACTAAGCCTCAGTGCGCGCTTCCATTGCCTCAATACTGGGAATGAAAATCAAACTGAAAAACGGGAGTCAAGAGCTGAATTGAGTTGTTCAGAAAGAGAGACTGGTCTTTAAAAGCAATGTCTAAGCAAAACTTCCCGGCAAAACTTTCAAAGGCTTTTCACAGTTGGATCCCACTGTACTTTACTTGAAGTTTCATCAACAGGGGGCCAAGGATACCCTGAGGCATTGTTCTGCCCCATGGCAGTGGAAGGGGGCGCACTTAAGCTTTGACACTGCCAGTGAAAGGGCATTTGAGTGCCAGAAAACATTCTAAAAGCTTGTTTGACATTCCGTGTGCAATTTGTTAGGTTTAAATCGTTAATAGGTACGATTTTCACACATCTTTTAGAGATTGTTTTTTTTTTTAATTTATTTTTTTTAGGGTGAGATTATTGCATCATGCTTCTTTGATAGACAATGCTGGATCTTCTATTAGAGCAAATGTCACATCCTACGGCAGTGAGGAAGGATCCAAAGTCATGTAAACCACCATAAGGAGATGGCTACAAGGAAATGTAACGAGGTTAATCTTAGGATAATTGCTGTATCTACTGACCAGCTCCTGCTCTGCTCACCTTAAATGTGCTTCACTAGCCACCAGGAATGAGCTTTTAGTGTGAGCTTTTACCACTTATTCTCATATCTAAACTTATGAAGAGCTTGTTATGAGTTACCGAAATTTAATACAAACCGTAATTATATTTTCATGCATTGTTCAAAACACATTCTGTGAGTGGTCCAAGCTCACAGAAACTTCAGATGAGGTGAAAATCTTACTTCTATCATACAGGATTTCATTGCCTCGGAGCCTACATCTTACAAGATAAATGGAATATGTTAGTTCTTTTCTACTTGTCATTAAAATTGGCCTCAGTAGAGAAATAGGCCAATTTGCTAAGTGACTACCTTATACAAAGCAGATTCACCAAAAATCACTTTGTCAAATGATCCACTTGGCACCTGATTGAAGATTGTTTTCAGGCCTCAGTTTTCCCAGGCCTTTTCTACCTCCTCTCACATGGGCTTAGCATCCAGGATTGTCTGAATATGCATTTGGCATGCCTGAACATTTAGATGCCTATATATCTATACCCCTCTCTGGTCTTATCTATCTTGGACCCACAGTCCCTTCCTCTGGCTACAGCAACCTGTCGTAGGTTTAAAGTATTTGTATAACCTGTGCAGTTATTATTATTTTTTTTTGACAAACTACCATTTCAAGATACTAGACACTTGCTGAGGAAGCCCTTACAGATTAGTTTAGGAAAACTGGTTTTCGGCAAATTTTCTCAGAATTCCCCTGAACTATAAAAAACCTAGGACTAATAGCTACTGCTCTGTGAGCATTTTGTGTGTGTCTGGTATTTACATATCATCTTACTTAATTCTAACTATAATAAAAAGTTTCCTAATGAATAAAGAAACTTCAGGGTTAAAATGATTAAATAATCTATGCACGGCTGCAGGGTTATTAAGTAACAGAAACAGGATTTGAACCCAGCTTCATAGGCTTTAATGCTTTGTAATTGATGTTAAATTAAACCATAACCCAAAACAGTGTTTTTTAAAAAATTATTTATTTAATAGCCACATAATTAGAAGAAGCATTTCATTACAACAGCATTGACATACTCAATAATTTCCAGACCTAAGATGCATCTCTTTCCAAAACTGGTTGTAAATTTTTAGGTTTAGAGTTGAATTAATACAGTTATACAATACTGTACTCAGTATAAACCCTATAAGACATAAAATTGAATGAGGTTTTAACATTTAAAAAAGATCTCCATTTCATTTTAAAATATACTGTTTCACATAGAAAAGCTCATTTTTAAGCAACTAACACTTAGATGTTTGCACATGCATCTCTAATCTCTATATATCTGATTATTACTAGTCATAGTCAGTTAGTTACTTTCTGAGATCCTTGGCATCTGAGCATGGATATAAGTTATCAGGTAGATTTCAGTGGTAGTGTTTTTCACATCTACTAATTAACATGAAGCAAATTTTTATGCTTCTTCCTCAAATATAACTCATTTTTTACTTATTGATTTGTTTTGTATATATTTCATATAGAACACCCAAACAATCTTATTCATCTATATACCCACATCCCAAGTTGCACCCTCCCATAGACCTCTCCCCATTGGAGCCCATATACTCTGTCATCCCTGTTACTGTCCACTGCAAAATGCAGTGTTTTAGTAAACATGACAGGTGTTAAAAAAAAGAAAAGATAGCTTCTCACCAAAATCCTGATGGAAATTTCTAAGGAAGCCTATCATTGAATAGAGGGTATATACTTTCTGTAATTTCAGTCTTGAAGACTTAATGACCACCAGGTGACTAGCTTGCAAGGGCCTTCTTAAAGAAGGGGAAAGGGTTAAAATATGAGGCATGAGTCATTTTATTTAATCAGAACATGGAGTTTCTTAAATGAGCTGATCTTGTAAATTTTATAAGCAAGTGGAAATGGAGTGTAGGGCATCTCAGAAAACACCAGCCATGCTGGTCAGAATGGCTTTTATGAATAGAGATGCAAAGTCGGAATTGAAGTGTGTGTTATACTGTCTTGCATGCCAATCTATAAAGAGAGTGGGAGCTGGTGTGCTTTTTATTGTGTGAGTATAATCACGCAGCAGTAACAATGCAGAGGGGCTACTGGAATATCTCAAAGCAAGCTTTCTTGATTGGCTTTTCTTCCCTTCCCCAGAGCCTGCTCTAAAAACTTATACTTATTGACAACAGGACATGTCAGGTTGGAGCTGGTCAGAAAGAGTGGAAAATACTTGAAAAGGTGCAAGGAAGCTTGCTTCTGTCTTGTCATCCTGGCTGACAGGAGCTGTCACTTTCAGTGTGTATCTGGACCCAATAGTTGCAGAAACACTTGCAAAATCACCTTTCTAATTGAGGTCTTTGTCCCTGTGTTGGGTCTCTGCCCCTTTGGTTAGTTTCCAACAGCAGATGGAGCAAGGCATCCAAACATTTATTTTTCTCCTAATATTTACTGAGTGCTTCCTTCTCATAAAGAAAATGTACCAGGTGTATTTAACTTTGATATTCTCAGATTCTTCTTGCAAATTTACCCAAATATGAAGGATGCAAAACTGTAACTCACAATGACTATCTTCATATATAACCACTCTCAAGACCTCACTAAATCACCAGGAGCATTAACCCACGTTGACTTTGGGGATTAAACCATGTGTGTATATAACCTCATTAGCTACCAATAGATTACTGGCTGTCAGTCTGTTTTACTAGATAACCAGATGACGTGAGTAACAGTCTGTTTTCCCAAGGCAGCTATCTACACACCCAACCCTAGAGAATGACACTGGTGAAGGGATATTTGTATGGGAAATGGCAGCCCTTTTACACCCTGTTGGACCCAGACATAGCCTCCAAGTGTTCTTCATTAGTGGATAACCGCCTAAACATTCCAGGCATCATGGGACAACCATGTCAAGATTCTTTATCTTGTCAACTCCTTCCACTTGGTTACTCTTCAAAGAACAAATGCTTATTTTCAGAGACTTGGAAGCTTTTTAAAACTTCTTTATGCTCTTTAAGAATAATATTACAATGCAGACTTGCACTTTACATTAACTGATGGTAAGTCCCCATCAGCTCAACATAGGTGTCAGAAGGTACTTTGCAGAATATTATGAATACAGCTCTGGACACTACAGTACAAAAAAGCAGGGTGTTTATACAGAGTTACAGGAAACCACATTAACCATTACAAGTTGGAAAGGAAGTTCTACCTAGCAAAACCAGAAGACAAAGGACCACCAAGAAAATTATTTTTCTATAGTCCAGTTACTGTTTCCTAAATTTATACCTTTTCTCCTAACCTCTCAATTTCTCATTTTGCTAACATACTGATTTACAAACATTTGTATTTCCAGCTACAGTCTCTTACTTTAAACAAATGCCCAGATGCTAGGAAAGATCCCTTATGAATGGGCAGGGGCTGTCTATGCAATCTGTTAGTATTTTTAATACTGCCTTTGAGACTCAGAAGTTTCAGGCCCTCTACAGAGAGGAGCTGTGAGGCAGGGTTTCCCACATCTGACACCTGACTCACAGTCCAATTAGAAAATGCTTTGGACAATGATTTGTCCCAACTGTGAGAGGTTGCCCCCGAGGAGCTCGTCACAATCTTCCCGAGGACAGGCCCTCTCTGGTTACAGTTTTGAATTATATTATTTGATGTGAGAAGGTATAAATTAGCGGCCTGGTTAGTTTTCCTATTTTTCTTTCTCACTGTTGGCAGCACTTATTATCTAGCGCTCTCATAATTCCTCTGTTTGTCTTTCTTTTTTCCTTTGTTTTTGTTGACCAAAGAAATTGAGAGATAATTGAATGCTTTCCAAGGGTACAGAGGCTAATGAATTTATATTTTTATGTTAAGGCAGAATCAGAGTAAAGAAGCATGCATGGAGATACGCAGGTTTTAGGTTAAAACATATGAAAAGAGGCTATTTTCACATTGAGAGAATTACAGTATCTTAAGAAACCAAGTTTCCTCTTTTTACTTGATGGTTCTCAGGGGATTATATAAACATAATGGAATATTCTAGTTAGTTTTAAATGTCAACTTCACAGCCCAGGGTTACCTAAGAAGGAGGTCTCACTTGACAGACTGCACAAATCAGATTGGGCTGTGGGCATGTCTGTTTGGGGGTTGTCTCCATTGTTAGCTGATGTGGGAGAGCCTAACCCAATGTGGGTGGTACCATTCCCTGGGTAGGTGGTTCTGGGCTGTGTGGAAAAGTTAGCCAAGCATGTGTCTATGAGTGAGCAGCGTTCCAGCATGGTTTCTGCTTCAAGCCCTGCTTGTGCTCCTTCCTAGAGTTCTCTGGATGATAGACTGTGCCTTGGAAGTGTAAGCCAAATGAATCCTTTCACCCACCAATTTTCTGTTGGTCAGAGTGTTTTATCACAGCAACAGAAAGGGAACTAGGACAAGGAAGCTCTCAGTTGCTATAAGAGAAAGGATGAGCTGTCATTTACATCAAAAACTGAGACGTCCAGACAGATAGTGAATAGTTGTCACATTCTTCTGGAGTGGGAAGTGAAGAACAAACTTAATGAACACTTGATAAAGAAAACAGGAAATTGTATTCAAAGAAAATCTTTGCTCCCATTTATTTTTGATTGATACTATGACAGGAATGTTAATGGAGTGATCAACTTCTTTCTGATTCCATAAGGCCCACTTCACAAGGTGGAACTTATACTGGCACTGTTATCGCGGCTAAGAACCTGTGACTAGACAGGCCACAGGCTGCAGTGGAGAAGCTACACCTGTTATTTTGCTAAATGGACGCAGTGTTAAACTGACTCCTAGTGACTCATAAGCCATAGATTAATGTGTCTCTCAACTCTCACCAGAGAAACTCTTCTTGCAGTAGATGGTAAATAACACAGGGAGCCACAATATGCAGAAAGGAAGAGACGGCAGAATGCTTGGCCCTAAAGAAACATATATTATGCTCTTTCTTCCCAAGGCTCAGTGATTATTGCAGAAGAGGGGGTGGAAAGATTTAAGAGCCAGAAAAGGCAGATGGTTACATCCATGCCCATATTTTCCCAATACAAAAGGGAAGTTACTCATACGAACTTACAGTGCTCGCAGGAGCATACATAAGAGCTCCAGCCCAGGCTGAGGAACTATTGGCAATGGATAGCTTCTGGGAGAGGGAGACTCAGTTTTCTTTAAGAGTGTGATGACTGGTAGGTTGACCAGACTCCAGGGGATTGGCCAGTATTTAAGAACATTTGAGGGATTCAATAGGCCTTAAAAACAATATAGGACATGAAATAAAAAGTAGTGAGATGGAGGTGGGTCTAAGAGGAGATGTGGAAGAATCTGAATAGGATCAAAATACATTTTTTGAATTCCCCAAAGAATCAATGAAGTCGTTATAAAAATGAGCTTTACAAAAAGCTTATTAACTCACAGCTTTAAGAGTTATGTGTCTTGGTCCTGGTGATGCAGACCTGTAATCCCAGTTACTCTGGTGTCTGTCTGAGCTAAAGAATGAGTTCAGGGTCAGTCTGGGCAAGTTAGTGAGACCCCGTGTCAAAAAGGAAAGCAAAGGCTGGGGATGTAGTTCAGTAGTAGAGTGCTTTCATAGTGTGCGCATGGCTCTAGGTTCTATTCCCAGTATTATAGTGCTAGAGAGAGAGAGAGAGAGAGAGAGAGAGAGAG
>NW_008350388.1:4223391-4230458 GCF_000622305.1 Nannospalax galili
TATGATTTGTCTAGATATATAAGATGTAATTGCAGCATTGAATCAACATTGGCTAATTAGTAGTATGGGTGTGTGTAAACTGTGTATCACATATTTACAGTTAGAAAGTGAGAGCTATTAGGAAAGAAAGCTAATGTGTGTAGTGATTTTTCTCATTCTCAAATCTAGCACCCAGGCTGATTGAATAGTAAAATTAATAACAAGCATATCACATGGGTGAATTCCTGGTGTGCCTATCCTCTGGGTGATAGATATAGAATGACAACATGATAAAGAAATAAACTCAGTGGCCTTAAATATCATTACCACAATTTTTTAGATTTTAAGTTATTTGAAATAAAGGAGGAGTAAGTGGAAAGAAATCATAGAATGAGATTCAGGACCAAACCATGGTGTTCTAACAGCAATCAGTATACATAACTCCTTGCTGTGGTCCAAAGGCGCATCCAAATAGAGTTCAGAATCTCCCCTTGGATGATTCAGGGGAGACTGTTAAGCCAACCATTATCAGCTAAGTCCTTTGTGGCGTCCAATTTGTGAACTACACTGCACGCTTTAATTCTTCTCTTTTAAGAATAGGCTGCAGGCTTGTCAAGAAAACTTGGGTCCCCAGATACAGATAAACTCTTTCTCCACATGCCCTAATCTCTGCTGATTTATTAATACAGAAACCTAAATCTGGAAAGTTCAGCATATAATTGATTTTCTTTGCTCTCAAGTAATTAGAAAATAGTAAACTCTAATTTAGTATTAAATCCTATGTACATCACAATGTAAGATATAACCCATCCCACTAAGCTTTTACTAAAAAAAATTTAATTATAGAATTTGAGAGAGTGCTAAGATAATTAAAATGATAAAAGAGATATCTATATTGAAAATTAAGGAAATCATCATAGTCAACCTGCATAATTATTTTCAAATATTGTACAGTGAAGCTAACATTTACACAGAGGTAAAAAAATAAAATATTTCTCTGGCTTTAAACACTCTCCTCTTAAAGCCAGCTCTTGCATCACATAAGAGATAATGGCCATCAATGATTTCCTTACTGTCAGGGTCGCCAAGGGGCCTCACCACCACTACAAGTACTTTAACATTCTGACAAACCCTATAAGATTTGATGTGTTAATGTCAAATGCATGTTTATAGTAGCTGTGGATATTCTTGAACTGGAGTTCCAAAATGCTCTTAGTCTTCCTGTCACATTCAAATAAGTTCAAATCCCCAAATCTTTTGTGATCAGATATTATTATATTTAGAAATCACACTGGGGGGTGGGGCGGCTGGAGAGATTGCCCAGTGGTTAAGAGTACTGGCTGCTCTTGCAGAGGACCTGGGCTCGATTCCCAGCACCCACATGGCAGCTAGTAACCATGTGTAACTCCAGTTCCAGTGGAGTCTGTGGTCATTACGTGACACAGGTGCACTTACATATATGCAGGCATAATACTCATGAACAAAAAATAAAAATAATATAAAAAATTTTAAATGTTAGAAATCACATCACTCAATTGTTCCTTTATGATGATGCATTGATTAAATAAGAAGTCAGTGGAATTCACAAGGTGGCTTCATGAGAGAAATTAAAGGGAACAGTAAGTTGTAATTGGGCTTACATATAAGTTTGCATTAATAGAAGCATTTCTTCACCATTAGAGTATGTCTGTGTATAGGCCTTGGGCTATAGAGCAGGGACCTAGTTTCTCCACACTTGGTACCCTTGATGATGTTTAATATACAGATGGCCATGTTTTATTGGGGGTAGATTATATTCATTTAAAAAGTTAATGAGGGACTGAAGAGATAGCTCAGGGGTTAAGAGCACTGGCTTCTCTTGAAGAGGACCCAGGTTCAATTCCCAGCACCCACATGGTGACTAACAACCTTTGGTAACTCCAGTTCCAGGGGATCTGATACCCTCCTCTGATAGTACACAGGTGCACTTACATACATGTAGGCACTACACAGAAACAAATAAATGTAATAAAATATTAAAAAAATGAAAAGTTAATGGAAAATATAATTAGGATGTTAAAACATATACGAAATCACAGATATCTTTGTTTAGGGTTAATCTAATTGAGCAGTTTTAATTTTTTTGAATCTTAAAAATGTTATTAGTCAATTTTGTTCTTTAGCATTTCATACACGTCCACTTTGTATTTTGGTTGCTCTCCCTGACTTTCTCCCACTTCCCTCTTGCTCTTACCAGTCCCCTCTCCCTAAAAATTGATTTCCTCTATCTGGTAGTTTTTATTTTAATCAGTATCCCATAATGTTTATCAAGGCTGCCTATCTGATTCTGAGTTTGGAACTAACCACTGGAGCCTTGTGGATTTACTAGTGGGTATAAACCCCATACCATGCTTTTACCTCTCCCAGAATCTTTCAGGTACCAACGGTATATGGTAGGTCCCTGTGAGTTCTTTCCACCTCAATAGCTGACTATTAGGAGAGTCTTACTTCTGCAGACCCAGTGCCAGTATCCACAGCTGTTGTGAATTCATGGTTGTCCAGTCCGCGTCCTGCTTAGAAGATGGTGTTCCTCATTCTTCTCCCCATCCTCTGGCACCTACATTCTTTCTACTCCATGTCCTGCAATTTTCCCTGGGTCTTAACAGGGTAAATATTATGTCTGGAGCTGAGCCCTCAACTGTCCTTTATCCTAACATCTTGTGTGGCCATGGGTCTTTGCATTAATCTCCATCCAGTGGAAGGAGAAGCTTCTTTGTTTAAGGATGAGAGTTCCTTTTGTCTGGCCTGAGCACGGTCCTGAATACTAAGCGAGCAGTTTTGACATCAATTTAAGGAGAAGTAATAAGAATTTATGGAACAGATTGTAGAAGGCTATGGCAAAATTTGTGAGGTTAAGGAATAAAATTAAAACAATGGGTCTGATTTTCCCTGTGTAGGAATTCAGTCTTCTCTGACCCAGTGGCACAACCTATTAGAAATCCCTTACTATGAGGAGCATATCACACTGTATTGCCATTGTTGTCCCGTGTTATACAATGGATTTTCCTACAGTGGAAAAGTTTGCTGAATGTAGATGATGCATATGCCCAGTTATGATTCATCATCTGTTCCTCTGCTGATGAAATTTACAGTATTGTTCAATTAATAATAGTTAGCAGATTCTTGGGCAACCTTACCATCATCTCAACATTTGATGGTGAGCTTTGGATATATTTATTCACAAAAACTATTTATGTTCCTTTTCATGAGAGTGTTCACACTCAGGTGGAGCCCTTAGCTTTTTCCTGAGGAGTTGTAGCAGCTATAGTATTTATTGTAAAATTGTTTAATATCTGCTTCTACCCACAACACACAAGCCTTTATTGAATGAAGCCCTCAGCACTAACAATGCCTGACATGTAGCTGAGATTTGCACTTAAAACCAGGACTTGAAGCCAAGCTTGATGGTGTATGTCTTTAATTCTAGCACTCGGGGAGGCAGAGGCAGGCAGATCTCTCTGTGATAGGGGCCAGCTTGGTCTACATAACAAGTTCCAGGCCAGCTGAAGGTACAGGGAAACCCTATCTCAAAACCAAACCAAACCAGTACTTATATATGATATGTATTGGATTGCATTATATATGTACATATACATGTTTATATATAAGGGTCCGATTTTCCTTGTGTAGGAATTCAGTCTTCTCGACCCAGTGGCACAAATTATTAGAAATTCCTTACTATGAGGAGCATATCACACAAAATATGAATATGTATAAATGCATATATAAATCTACAATCACACAAACAGTACCTTAAAATCTAGTATCTACTACATACTATATGTATATTTTATATGGATAAATAAATACATAAGAAGCTCAGACTTTTGTTTTTCTGATGTCAAGGCATGTGAGTCTCTACATACACAATGCTTTTATATTTTTACAAATGGCATCATTTCATTCTAAAACTGTCACGCGATTTGTACAACTTTTAGGCCAGGCATGGCGGTGCACACCTTTAATCCCAGCTACAACCAAAACTCAGATATTTTATTTCAAAGTTGTGCAGTGTACCCATTCATTAACATAAGGGTGTTACTGACATCATATAATATATATATACACATATATAATAATAACAGTATATACAGGATTTTTAAAAGACGTTTTAGTTGTGTGTGTGTGCATGCATGCGTGTGTGTGTGTGTGTGTGTGTGTGTGTGCACATGTTATGTGCATAAGGAGGCCAGACAGGACATTAGATCCCCTGGAGCTGGTGTTACAGAAAGCTGTAAATTTTCTGATATGGGTCCCAGGAACAGAATTTGGGTACTGTGCAACAGCAGCAAGCATTCCTAACCACTGAGCAGTCTCTCTAGCTCCAAGACAGTGGATTTGTTTTTCAGTTTATTATTTATTTAATAAACAGAAAGTAGATTTTAAAGGACTTAAACATGATGAGGGAAAGTGTGGCAATTATTGGCTTATATAAATAGTACCTGTCTTTAAGGAGAATCGTCTGTCATGCTAATGCAGTAAACAAATGTATCTGTCTTCAGTATGAATGTCTATTGAAAAAGACATAAATGGCCAATGGCATCTCAGAATTCCCTGACTGGAGTGGAGCTTAGGTATACCTTCTCCACACGTTTCTGTTATAAATGTAAGTACACTGAAGCATAGAAAAGGTAAGTGGTTGGTTTAAGTTGATGTAACAAGGTACAGGATAGAGAGTCAGTGCCTACACTGTGGTCCCAGTGGTCCATGGTGCTTGGTGGCAGTCTTTGGCTGCTGCCTCTCATCCCTCCTACCTCTTACACATTGTACTGTCTGTCTCTTCTAACCTCTACCTTAGATCAAGCAGCACCACTGTCCCTTCACATTGGGATGTGTAGGTTCAAGGTCCAGTTGTAGCCCCTCTCCACAAACTCCTAAAATACAATGTGGGTAAATGGGAATAAGAAACAAGAGTGTCCACTGACCCATGAGACACACATCCACATGGAGCGGACACTAGTGACTACAGGGGAGTGAGGCCAAACAAGGGGCCCTTTAAAGGAAGTTTACCAGAATCAAATTCATCCTCTGATACAATCACTTTCAATCAATAAGCACTGATAGATGGTTTTAGACTGCTTATGAGTATGTAGATTCCTTTGCTGTGTTAAGCCAAGTGGTCTTTTCTGTTATAGATTTCTTTAAATCATCAACTGTTGCTCATTAACAGACTCCAAGGCAATTACTTCACTGTAACCACTGGCCAGATCTTAGGAATGAATGTTTTTTTCATCTCACATGGCTATTTATATATCATAAAGGCAGAAGCTTGGTACCCTCAGCCCTCTGAATAAAAACATGATTACTAACATTTACTGATACTTGGTGACTCCACATTACCTGAGGCAGCAGATGGACATTGAATTTGTTTTAATAAGTGTTGAGTGTTTACTATGCTAAGTGCTCATTAACAATAAAACATGATATTTAAAAATCCTCTCTCAGACTGAACAGCTTTTAATATGGTTTTGTTATTTATTTTTGTAGCCCTAGGGATGCTAGATATACCCACCATCATTGTAAACACCCAGCCATCCTCTTTTCCCTTTTGATTTTGAGACAGTCTTACTAAGTTGCCCAGACAGGCCCAGACAGACCATAAATTTGTGATTCTCCTGTCTCAGCCTTCTGAGTAGGTGAAATTACAGGTCTGTACTATCAGGCCCAACCACAACCACTGTTATTATAAATAATTTTGAGGGTTTTTTTTTTTGAGATAGGGTCTCGCTGCAGCCCAACTGGCCTGAAACTCACTATGTAGACCAGGCTATCTTTGATCTCACAGAGATCTACCCCCTCTGCCTGTTTTCCATGGGCAGACGATGATATCAGACATTATTTCTTTGTTTTCTGAGTCAGAAATAAATCAACTTTAATGAAGACCTATGCTTCAGTGTACCAGAAAAGTCAAAATTTTGTTTGGGCAAGAGAAACTACTGGGAAACATTAAGTCAGTACATAAGGGGTGATTCAGTACATCTTAATGAAGATGTCATTAAGGTAGTCCCCACACCACAATGATAATGGACTCGGGTGACATACCTCTATGCCTTAAGCAGTATCTTGGCTAAATTAGAGACTTTTATTATTTGTTTTGAAAAATTAATGATGATGCTGTAGAGATATGTACTTTCCATAAATTTTTGTTATAATTATTTTTATTTTATGTGGATGCATGTATTGCCTGCATGTATATAAGTGCACCTGTGTCGTACAATGCCTGAGGAGGACAGAAGTGGGTGTCGAATCCCCTGGAACTGAGTTACAGACAGTTGTTAGTCACCATGTGGGTGCTGGGATTTGAACCCAGGTCTTCTGCAAGAACTCTGCCAGTGCTCTTAATTACTGAGTCATCTCTCCAGTCCCCTCCATAAACTTTTAAATCAAGTTTTGTAAGTTAAAATAAAGCCAAAATAGCAAATAACCATTATAGGACACAGTTATATTTTGTGCATTACCTGAAACATAGTATCCCGTTTTTGCTTTTGTTATGATTTTTTTTTCTTTTTTTCTTTTTTGAGTCAGGGCTTTATTGTAGACCAGCCTGGCCTGGAACTTCATATGTAGGTGAGGATGATCTTGAATTTCTGATCCTCCTGCATCTACCTCTTGAGTGCTGGGATTTTATGTATGGGCTTCCTTACCTATCTTACATGGTACTGGGGATCCAACCCAGGGCCTCATGCACACTAGGCAAGCACTCTATCACTTTAATAATCCTACACCCTAATAGCCTTCTTTGCTATGCTTTTCTTTTGTTTCCTTCAAGGAAAGTGAAATTGATCCCATATTTCAATCTTAGGAAGCAGGAAGTCTACTCACACTCTGATTCATCACAGACATTAGAACAATGCTTGTTAAATGGGTACAGGAAACAAAATCCAGTGGGCTCTTCCTATTTATTTATTTACTTATTTATTGGTCTTTTTGAGACAGGGTCTCCTTATAGCCCAGTTAGCCTGGAACTTACTATGTAGACCAGGCTGACCTTGAACTCACAGAGATCTGCCTGCATCTGCCTCCCAAGTGCTGGGATTAAAGGTGTGTAC
>NW_008350388.1:4230570-4246264 GCF_000622305.1 Nannospalax galili
GTGCTGTGATTCGAACCTGGATCTTTTTCAAGAACAGCCAGTGTTCTTAACTGCTGAGCCATCTCTCCAGCCCATTATGTATTTATTTATGTATGTATGTATTTATTTACTTATTTATTGGTCTTTTTGAGACAGGGTCTCCTTATAGCCCAGTTAGCCTGGAACTTACTATGTAGACCAGGCTGACCTTGAACTCACAGAGATCTGCCTGCATCTGCCTCCCAAGTGCTGGGATTAAAGGTGTGTACTTCTACACCCAGCTCTTTCTATTTTTTTAATGTAGGCACATAGAGCTATCAATTTCCTCCTTAGGACTGCTTTTACTGTGACTAGGAGGTTTTATTGTGTTGTGTTTTCATTTTTGTTTAATTCTAGGAACTTTTACATTTCTTTCTTGGTTTCTCCTTTGACCTATTCAGTAGTGTGTTGTTTAATTGCTATGAGTTGGTGTAATACCAGAGATACTTCAGCTGTTGATTTTAAGTTGTATTGTAGTATTGTAGTATGGTCAGATAAGACACATGGAGTTAATCCAAATTTTATGTATTGTTGAGATTTTTGTTGTTTTTGTTGTTCCAGGATATGGTCTATTTTAGAGAAACTTCCATGGGCTCCAGAGTATAATGTGTATTGTTTGGTATTTTGGGAAAATATTCTGTAGATGTCTATTGATGTATAACATCATTTAATTCTGATGCTTTTCTGTTTATTATTTTTCCAGATGACCTATCTACTGGAATAGGGTATTAAAAACCACCTACTATTACTGTGTTGAGGATATTCTACATCTTAGAGCACAGGAGTACCTAATAAGTTGGATGTGTCAGAGTTTGGTGCATATATATCTAGGATTGTTATATCTTCCTGGTTAATTGTTTCCTTGATCAGAATGAAGTATCATTCTTTATCTCTAATGATTAATTTTACATCAAAGGGCTGATGACTATCTTGTCAGATACTAGGATAGTGGCGCCTGGTCTCATTAGCTTGGAATACTTTGTTCTAGCCTTTCATGCCAAGATGGTGCCTATCCTTGAAGGTAACATGAATTTCTTGTAGACAACAGAATGATACATTCTTGTCATAGGAAAACACATTATTTGATAAGATTACTTAAAATACATATTATATATGTGTGTGTGGATGTAAACATATATACATTTACTTTAAATGGAGTTATGCTACATGGGGTAATAATCCTCCTCCCAAGAACCATAGACTGTGTAAGAAAAATCCCTGTACCAGGCATGGGAAACCTCCTTTTGAGTTGGTTGTGGTGATGGGGGGCGGGGGGTCCAAGAAACTCCCCAAACAATATAGGCTCTTGTCATAATTCTTGGTTGCCACCCAGAACTGGAAGGTAAGAACTTATTGCTGAACGTACTATCCACTATGGACACAGGAATCAAGCTGGAACTGACCTGGAAGCCTCCCCCCTGAGAACCAGCTCTCACAGTAGCAAAAGGTGCTGTGCAAGCTGCCAGGGGAGAAGGGCAATCAGTAGTCCTACCCAGTTGAAAAGCCTGTGAATCACAACAGTGACAGGCCCAGCAAGACATCCCTAATGGTGCAATAGTGGCACTTATGTCTTAGGGGTAACCAATCTCTCTGTAAATGGACTTAAAGTCTCCTCAACAGGAGATTCATACCTGGTAGTATAAATTTAGCCAACTACACATTTCTGGAGAAGTCATAGAATCTAGAGTAGAATCTACTACTGCCATTATCCTAAACAAATATAATTTTAACTGTATTCTAAATATTTATTATTATATCCACAGATAAGTATAGCTCTCACCCCTCATCAAAGAAGCTTCTTTTTGCTTCTTTGGCAATTATAGGGATCCACAACTGGTCAAACTGCAGAGAATAAGTGATCATAGGATGCATAACCCCAATTGATACATTTACAGTGAAATGTCTATACCTAAGGCTCAGGGAACATCACAGTAGATGGGGTGGAAAGATTATAAGAGCCAGAGGACCAGATGCTGCTGCTAGACAGTGTCTTCTGGGCGTGACAGGGAAGTTGTGACCATATCTCAGTAATGTGGCAGACTGAAAAGACCTGCCTAATGACACCAGTGGATGTGCCAGTGTGGATGGGGGAAATTTCACAAGGTCCTACTCCTAGGTGAAGAGCTATAGGTAATCAATGGCTATTGAGAAGGGAAGAATCAGTTTTCTCCATGGACTCAACCCCTGATAGGCTATCCAATCTCAAGACACACACATACAAACAACACTGAGTGGACAAAGGCACATATAACACACACACACACACACACACACACATAAAATTAAGGAGGTCATGATTTGAGAGGGAGTGAGGGGCATGAGAGAAGTTTGAGGAGGTGGATGGAGGCATGGAAATGATGTAAATGCAGTGCTCATGCATTAAGTTCTCAAAAAATTGGAGCCGAGGGGACTTTCTTAAGCATGGGGCCTTTTGCCTTCTGGTGATTTGTGGGAATTAAATTTTTGTAGCTCTCATTTTCAGGATCTTGTCTTTCCACTTTTCCTCCCTACATCCTTGACTTTTTCTCTTTTTCTTTCTTTATAATGCCTGAAAAGTGATACCATTTGAGACCTTAATAAAATAAATGAATCTTTTAAAGAAAAATTATTTAGTGGTTGCTACTCCTCAACACATCAAAGTTTGTATGATAAAGACAGAATTTATCACTTTCCATTTCCGAGGCCCTTTCCCTCTTCCTCAGTTGAAACCATTGCTCTTGCTTTAAAGACAAGAAAGATAGAAACTCACATTTTATTTTGGTTTCTTCACTCCAACAAGAGCTCTGTCCTTGTCAGATCAATCTGAGAACTCAGTGAGTTGGAATTTAAAGAATAGGTGGGAAGCCTTGTAACAGAGAATCAGGAGACATGAAATTGGTTGGTAGAAAAGTAGGGTGTGTTCATGCTGGAGACTACTTTGGAGGCTTAGGGTATGAGAAACTCTGCGTCAGGCACAGGTGCAAAGAGAAGAGAAGGAGGAGAAGGAGAAGTCTCAGTATGTGCAACGAATCACACCTCTTTCTTGTTCTCCAAGATCCAGTTCAACACTGAAGTCTGTTTATTTTCTTCAGCTGTTCCTTTCATTACTATGCTGTGTAAAATCTGATGCATATGCAACTGCATAATTTTGCAAAAACATGTAATGGTCTGATTATTTCAGTCCATCTGTTTATTTATTATTTATTTATTTTTTAAAAATATCCATGGCTTTCTTTCCTTCTTCCTACCATTCACCTCCTCAAGGCAGCTGCCAGGATTACCAGCTCACCTGCCCTGAGGATTTTTCTTTAAGATTCTAATAGAATTGTAAAAGTTTCAAAAATATTTTTATTTATTATTTTTATTTTATGTGTATGAGGTTTTGCCTGCATGTATGTATGTGTGCCATGTGCATGAAATGCCCACAGAGGACAGAAGAGGGCGTTGAATTCCTTGAAACTAGAGTTATGGATAGTTGTTAGCTGCCATGTGTGCTGAGAACTGAACTCGGGTCCTCTGGAAGAACAGCAAGTGTTCTTTCCCCTGAGCCAACTCTCCAGCCCCAACCATCTGTTTTAAACTTAAGGTGGTGGAAAACATAGAGTGAAATAGTAAGGCTTTAAGATATATGCAATACACAATGTCTATGTAAAAAAAAATACAAAAATTATGTAACATAAACTCTTTGTTCCCTGGTCAACAATTGCAAATGTTTTGTATGACATGAATGGATATAAATTACCAAAGCTATAGCTCAGTTTGTAGGGTCTTCCTTAGCATGCACAAGGCCCTAGATTTAATCTCCGGAACTTAAATAGGATGTGGTTTTGCATGCCTGAAAACTTAGTACTGGGGATTAGAGACAGGAGAATGAAGAGCTCAAGGCCAATCTGGACTACATGGAGAGTCTGAGGCCAGCCTAGGTTGTATATATCAAAAGAACCCAAAAAGAGAAGGAGGGAGGGAGGGAGGGTGGGAGGGATGAAGGAAGGAAGGAAATATGTGGAAAGAAGGCTAAAAAGAAAAAAAAAAAACCAAAGATACACCTCCAGCTTTCAACACTTCAACTTACTTTGTAAACTTTCAGTTTTCCTCTGGAGAAGCATGTTGTTTATTCATTAAACAAACCAAAATAAATACATTTTAATGTTTGGAGAAAAAGTTTCAACTTGTATGGCTAGAAAGCCAAATGAATTTCTTAAAGATTTATCACTGCACTGTCAGGAAAACCAGTCAAACTATTATTAATAACTGGCAAGCTCATCATTCAAAGTATTGATTGATTGAATTGTATTCTCAATTTTTCTTTTGTCCCTGAGCAAATACAGTCCTATATGAGTGTAGAATTAGCTGAGCCCAAATCTTACAAAGTCATTAGCTAAGAATTCTTAATCCCATTAATGATTAGCTCCATCTGAAAACTAGCCCTGTGATTTTGTTAACACCGTTATATTGGAGTTGATTCTGTTCAACCAGTTGCTAGCCTAATATATTTAAAAAATATTTTAAATATGTGTAGGTGAATGTGTCTGTGTGGGTATGTGTATAAGGCTGTAGGTACTCATGGAGTTCAGAAGAGTGTGTCAGATCCCCTGGATCTGGAATTGCAGGTGGTTGTGAGTTACCTGATATGGGTGCTAGGGAGCCAAATTTGGGCCTTCTGCAAGAGCAGTACACTTTCCGAACCCCTGAGTCATCTCTCCAGCCCCATAACCTGTTCAGTTACATTTTTGTGTCCTAGGAACTGCTTCTTATTCATTGAAACATTGTATGAGATCCAAACAAAACACACTTGTACCTTAGATATCGAAGCTTTTCTTCTAGATTTTGACTTGCTGAGTCTTTAGTCTCAACTATGCTAAAATTGGAATTTACTAATATTTATAGTTTGCTTTCTGGCTAATTGTAAAAAGTAGGAATAAGCATAGGTTAAAACATTTATTGTTTATATAACATATTTTAATATATAAAGCTTTTGTCAAAAACCAGAAAGTGTAAAATAAAGAATTTTATTTTTGGCGGGGCCTGGTCTCCATAGCGAATCCAGGCCAGCTAGGGCTACAGGGAGACCCTGTCTCAAAAAGACCAAGAAACTTTTAAAAAATTTTTGTTAATTTCGATAAATTCTATGGTCAGCAATAGCAAACTATACATAGCAATTGACAGGTTACTCTACCTATCCTAGAACTATTTGCATAAAACAACTTTTTTTACCTACTTAGATTTTCTTCATAATTCAAAAGAAAAAGATAATTCTAGGGCTTTGGTTGTACTTCCATATTTCATTAAGTGTAAATGCTGTGCCTAAGCATCTTTAAAGACTGCTGACTGATTTCTGATATCACTTAGAATCAGGAATGAAAACATGAGAAGGCTGCAAAAGCCCTGAAATGTATGGAATGGGCAGAGAAGCTGAGCAACTATGAGGGAACAAAGCATTTAACCATTTCATCCAGCAGAGTGGTCACGAAAGAATGGTACCAGCTGTGCTTTGAATTGCATGAAATTCTTGCCTGTGGAGTGAGAGTTCTGTTCCATGGGAAGTGAAGAGTTATGGAGTTTTAGCTAGTGGTATGATGGGGCCTTCATCTTGGAAGACACCTTTCTCAGCAGTATTCAAAGTAGATTAGGGAGTAATAGGATTGCTAGAGGTTTCCCTGGCTCTGGCTGACTATCTCAGTGTAGACTACATTACTCTTTGGATGCCATCTTATTTTCCTGCTTTTACTTGTATATTGGAAGAAAAGGCTCATGTTGAGAATTTTCTAAGGTCCCATTGTTTATAGTCCAATTCTGTTTATTAAGTCCTCTTTGGAATTACACAGATGCTAGAAGAATCTAACTGGTACACTGGTCTAGGTGGTATGTAGAAGCTAGGATGAAGAAGCTGATGAATGTCATATTTATAAAGTTTCCTCAGTTGCTCTGACAGCTCTAGCATGGACATGGTCCTAAGCCACACTTCTCATAGCTAGTAAGGAGGACAGGTGGTTTTCGTATCATCCCAGTATACACTCCGTAGGACTTCATACATTTCTTCAGAGTGCTGTTTGGCTTTACTCTCCCAAGAGCCTGGGGAAGACCGACTGTCAGATAGCACATGCAGATTCCCTATCACAGCTATTTCTGCCTGATGTTCTAATTACACTCAAATCTCGCATCTATGTTGTAACTCAGAACTTGTTTCTATCTTGGTCTTCCATGCATTTATCTAGTTTCTCAAGCCAGAAGTCTTCTGCTCCTTTTAGTAGTTTTCTCCGAAACTTGTCTATGCACCTAGATGATTGGCTACCTACCTATTGGTTGGTCCCACATCCCCTGTTGATCCAGTCAAATTAATCTTGGGAAGTCCATTGACTCTTTCTTACTAGACCTGGAGGACTCTCCTAAGGATCATACCTACCTACATGCTCAGTCTCCTTGTATATCTTTGTCTGAAGCCATGCTTAAACACAAATCTCAGTGGGGTGTAGCTGAGTGGTAGAATGCTTGCCTAGTATGTGCAAGCTCTGGGGCTTAATATGTAGATGCATATCTGTATTACGGAATCGTATTGTGTGCAGAGTCTCTGAATTCTTGATTTGGCTTTATTAAAATCATCAGTCAAGTCAAAGTTGTTTAAGAGTATTTAATATAAAATGACAGGCATATTATTTCATAGAAATAAGCAAATTAGTCATTTTCTAGTGAGGACAAGTATTTAAATAATATGTGAATAATATATTAAATGTTTCACATTAACAGAGTTTTACATGATAAATACTGACAATATTTTATATGATAAATACTATCTTTTAAAAATGGTCTTTTAAAATAGATATAGTTTAGCTTGCATGTTTATAAATATTTGAAGCTAGACTAGGAAAGGAAGAATGGAAAATGCATCTAAATATAAATGCTAATTTTTCTGTTCTAGATAACACTTTTCTTTTTCAAGATATTATTTTACCTTTCCAACCAGAAATATTTGAGTATTTGGTGAGCAATTGAAAGTAAGGGAAATAATGGCAGGAGAGAGGGGGAATAATTATGTCCTATTATAACCACTGTTAGTTACAAATATGGTATATTATGTATTTTATCTTTATTTTTATTAATTAATTTTATTTGTAACTGACACATAAAAATACAAAAGCTGTACACTCTAGCATGGTAACAGGTGATGTTTCCATATATGTTTATATTTTAATGTTTAAATCAAGTTAAGCTTATCTATCTCTGCATGTATTTGTTTATAAAAATATCTGTCAAAGCCCTTTCTCTAGCCCTTTGAAAAGAGGTAGTTTCTTTTCTGTTGCTGTGATAAAATGCTCTAATGTAAGCAACTTACAGAAGAAAGAGGTTTTTTTTTAGCTCGTGGTTTTAGGGAGATAGAGTCCCTCGTGGCAGAGAAGGCATGGAATCTCTGGCAATAGTCAGAGAGGCAGGAATCTGTTCACCACATTTTCAACCACACTCAGGAAGCAGAGAAGGGAACAAGAAGTGGGGTGAGGCTATGAACTCTCAAATCTTCCCCCAGTGATGCACTTCCTCCAGCAAGACTCCATAAAGGTTCATAACTTCCTCAAACAGCACCACCAAGTGTTCAGATACATGAGCTGAGGGACATTTCTCATTCAAACAATATTGGTATATTTTGTCAAATAGTGCTAAGTAGTCACTCTAATTCCCAATGTCACACACAGTGCTTTATCCTATCCAACTCTAAGTATATAGTGATCAGCTTTCCCCATCCCCCCCCTCCTACTCTTGCTAGCCCCTAATTATCATTCTACGCTCAACTTCCATCTAATCAACTCCTAATTCCATATATTAGTGAGATTGCAAGATACTTGCCATTCCACGCCTGGCTTATTTTACTTGACGTTGTGTTATGTTATGATATCATTGTGATCTCCAGTTCCATACACATTGCTACAAATGCCCAGCTTTCATTTTTTTTCATTGTTGAACAGTATTCCATTGTGTATGTATACCACACTTACCTTATGCAGTGATCAGTTGATAGACACTGTTTTCATTTCCTGGTTGTTGAGACTAGTATTGTGATGAATTTGGGAGTCTAGCTACCTCTTGGGCAAGTTGATTTCATTTCCAAAAATATATCTAGTAGTGTCATTATATTGGTATATATAACATTAATTTTTTTAAAATTGGGGTCTTCATGAAAGGTGGGGGAGCAGATACAAAAATATTACTTTTATCAAAAATTTAAGCTAAAATACCATATATAAATGTTTTTGGTGTTGTATTATCCAGCTTTTTTTAGTCCACACTCCTTACTACACAGGACTATACTATTATTTATTTATGGACTCGCCCAAATATACTGTGACAGTTTTCATATTGGTACGGGATAACTCTATACTGTAGTGGACCTAGAGAGGCTGTGAGTTGTATCCAAGATTAGATGCTGATAATGTTTCTAAAAAATCCCATTGCACAGCAAAACTTAACATGAAAGCAAATACTATCACAATACCAAGAATTTGTGGTCACTCTTGGGAAGGCCCCCAGCCATCAGGGGGATGGGATTCATTTAAGCCAATCTTTAATTTTTCCTCCTGCAAAACCACAACCATAGCCTGTTGGTTCTTGGAATTCATTGTACCTATTTCATTCTGGAAAGTGGTATTTTCCTAGTCTGAAGGAGCTTACATCATTGTGATTCATTTTTGCCTTGGTGTAGGCACCAAAATACTGAGTGATATATTTTCTGTCTCAAACCAGGATAGAAGTAGGCATATGGACACTGCTGGGGACTGTGCAAAGTCTTTGACTGATCCAACTGAGATATGTATTTCATAGAATTGTCCAGTTCTGGGATGGGCAGGACAGCTTGCTTATTCCAAGGGAGCACATGACCAGTGTGCACATTGGATCCTCCAGTGCCAAATCTAATTTGGGTGGATGCAGGCTGCTTGACTCCCATCACAGTGTGTGTGAGTCGGTTCATCACAGCCTGTTCATTTGTCTGACAGCAGCTCCTAGTGAATTTTAAAACTGGTTCTGACAATTTGTTTTTTAACCTCAAGGCTATGTCCCAGTTACCTAGGTAAGTTTGCCAATTTGATATTTCTCTTCTTAATCAGGGAGAGTTTAGAGCAGCTTGCCTCTGAGCCATTGGCCCCTTGGATAGGAGTTAGGTCTCTGTGTCTTCCACATAGCAGGGGTGAGGGAAGCTCCTGGCTGAATTGAGAAAGGGGAAAGTCAATTTTTTTTTTTTTTATTTAGGCATAAGCAGGGTTGAGTCGTGTATTACTGGGGTGATCTGGGAAAGCAGATGGGAAAAGACAGCTTTTGCCTCAGGGTTGAAATACATTAAAATAAAATAAATCCTACCGTAAAAGTGTAAATGTTCAACTCTGAGTTCCTTGTCAGTTTTTTTAACCTAGTGTTTGTTTGTTTGTTTTGGGGACTGTTTTTGCCACTTGAGAAGAGTTCTGTTTTGTTAGCTTGCCACCAAGTTCAGGCTCACTACATTATCATCACTTACATCTAGCATGCTGTATTTCTGTTTGTTTAGCATTATGTGATGAACATTTCCTCTTGTCTGCATGGGATGATTTTCCATTGAAATTTTTTAAATTTCCTTTATCATCTTCATATTTCCTGACATTTCTGCATTGATTAGGGTACTTTGACAGTAAGAAACAGTAATTTCCAACTCAGGTTTGATAAGATAATGAAGGTATTGTTTTCCTGGTAAGTGAAAGATGAGGACTTTGGCTAGTTTCTTTCTGACTACTTGTCATCACTTCTTGCAGTTCCCTGTTCACTCAGAGTGCTGATTAGGCTGTTCAGTGATGGTCACAGGACTGTTGCAAGGTTACCACAGTTCTTTCTAGTCCATATATCTAGAATCACAATGCCTGATGGGAAGAGCCTAGAGAGCAGGGAGGAGGCACCAGTTGCTTCCAAATAAGGCAGGACATGATCCAGCACTCATTCATTCCTGTTTCAAGGTGAAATTCATATATGTATCTTCCTTTACCTATGATCAGCTAGGGTGACGGGCACAACAGACCATTAGTTCTCAAAGCACAGTTTAAGACCACCATACCAGCAGTCCTGTGTAGCAGGAGGCCTCCAAAGATGGTGCGGACCCAGAGCCCTGGGATTCAGCGAGAATTCACTTCACTTCTTGGTCTGAAGGAGCCCACCAAAAGGAGCCTGCGCCTCCATACCCTGCTCACGAGCCCAGTGACTGCTGACAGTAACCATCCTGCCCCTTCCCCTGCTACCGTGCCCCTCCCTCCCAGGCTGCCCTCCTTAAACACTCACCCGCCTTTGCATTTCTGGTTAATGTCAGCCCCGATGCGGCACAGCGTCCATGGCTGCCCACCCCACTTGCTGACCTCGTCTTGATCTGCAAGGCAGCTGAGGAATCGGGCCCTGACTCCCCATATTTTGAACAGGTTCTTCACCAGTGGTCCTTACATTTACAAACCCACTGTGATTGGTATAACTTACTAAAGGCAGTCTTAGAACCCTCAGTCTTTCTAAACTGGCACGCAGCCTATGACGATCAGGCTGAAAACCAGACATGTCTAAATCTCCAATATGGCCTCAACATTACATTAGATATGCTCACGGGACGCAGACAATATACTGACCCCATCTCCCAGTCTACTATTGGCCTCCATGCCTATTTTCAACAAGTTTCTGACTTGGCCTTAAAGCCCTTAAATGTTTCTCCCCTCGTGACCCACAAGTCTTTTTCCGTAATTTGATTCAACAGTCAGGGGAGTCCTTCACGGACTTCCTTACCCATGTCACCGAGGCAGTAGAGCGGAGGGTGGAGTCTGGACCCACCCGAGAGATGCTTATCAAACAATTAACTTGGGAGGGACTAAACACCCCTACTCAAAAGTTATCGCACCTGTCTGCAATGATAACATTCACAAATGGGTACTCACTACTAGAGGCTTAGACCCCAGGGCAGGCCCTATTGAGGCTTTGACCACCTCCTTGGAGACTCTTTGGTCGCAAGGAAAACCCACCCACTTTGGCGCACGGGAAGGCTGCTGGAACTGTGAGGGGGCTTGGCCACTTTTGTAGCCACTGCCCAAGAGGTACAGGCCGCCCCAAGACTTGCTGCCCTCAGTGCAAAAAAGGCTTCCATTGGGCTAAAGGCTGTAGGTCACAACACAGGCTCAACCAGACTCGGCTCCTTTAAACTCCACCCGGGGTTCCCTCGGCCCTGCCCACAAGAGGGGAAATGAGACAGATACTATGGACTCCCCAATCCTCAACCACTCCCCACTAATGATCCTGTTCCTAGATGGAACTGCCATAAAGGGCCTAGTAGACACAGGGGCTGATGTCACCATTATATCAGAAACTGAATCCCTTAAATTCCCTCATTGGAAATACCAGCCAGGCCCACCAATAAAAGGAGTTGGCGGCACACAAGGTACCAAGATGGTCACACGTCCAGTATATTGGAAGGACTTGGATGGGAACCAGGGCACAGTTACCCCCATAGTAGTGGATGTTCCCCATAACTTATGGGGCCGAGACGTCCTAGAGGACATGGGCACGATTCTTACCATGGATGATTGCGCCTTTTATGATATCATGCTCCATTATATCTTGGGACTATCAGGGAAAGGACAACACCTTGTCCAACACCCCCAATCCTACCGCTTCCTGCCTGGGATTGACTCCAATCTTGGCCCCCGAGCCCATCCCCATCACCTGGCTCTCTAATGATACCATTTGGGGGGACCAGCAGCCTATAATAGAACCTAAATTATCTTCCCTTAAAAATTTGGTAGCTGAACAATTGAGGCTTGGCCACATCGAGCCCTCTCTCAGTAAACATAATACCCCAATATTTGTTATTAAAAAGAAATCAGGGAAATAGAGACTTCTCCAAGATCTTAGAGCACTCAATTCCCAGATGGAAAAAATGGGCTCTCTACAAGCGGGCCTACCACACCCTACAGCCATCCCCCCATCCCATCATATTATAGTACTTGATATCCAAGATTGTTTCTTCCAAATACCCTGGTGGAACAAGATAGACCTCACTTTGCCTTCACGGTATGGGAGCCCAACTTTCAAAGAAGAGCCAAGAGATACCAATGGAAGGTACTACCACAGGGTATGAAAAATAGCCCCACAATCTGTCAATTATATGTTAATAAGGCCTTAACCAACATCCCCAAGGACCTAATTGTCATGGACAACATACTGCTAGCACACAAATCTCACAATACTTTACAGGCTACAATACCCAGTCTGCTTGCCAATTTAGAATGTCTAGGTCTCCACATTGCACGAGACAAGTTACAATACATCCAATCTTTCACATTCCTTGGCTACCATATAGATACAGTAATTAAACTACTTAACACTTCCATCTTGCAAAAAACTGTATATACCTTGACTGAGCCCCAAGAACTCTGTGGGACTATAAACTGGCTCAAACAATTTATACCGGTCCCTGACTTGGAATTTTGGGCCTTGTTTTCCCTGCTGGAAGGCCATAATTCACCAACTTCTAGGATCCCTCTCACCCAGCCAGCTAAGGATCTTCTTAATAAGATAGATCATATACTCTGGTCTGCGTCACTCTGACGTCATGACCCAGTAGAACCATTACTGGCCTTGATCCTCTGGACTAAAAATGGTATCTTGGGGGTGCTATGGCAGCAAGACCCCCTGGTGTGGATCCACCTGGCTACCTCGGACCTAATGAGGCTTAGCTCTAAGTATGATATTGCCTTCAAGTTAACAACTAAGGCCCCACAAACAGCCAGACGCATATTTGGAAAAGAACCTGACAAAATTATACTGCCTTTCCTCTTGAGCATTCCCAAACATTATGGGCAGACTCTCTGGCTTTCCAACAAATGATGTCTGGGTTCATGGGGGAGTTGGATAACCACACACCCCCAGATAAGTGACTGACCAGCCTGGCCTGTTTGGAAATCACCACTCCGCCACATGCTTCCCCCTGCAAAAACCCCCTACCTTTAGCTACGCTAGCCTTCTCGGTTGCCAATAAGTCCCATTATGGTGTTGTCATTCAGTGCACGGGAAAGGATGACACCTGTTATGTACAAGCCAATCCTAGCTCTTTCCAGTTGGGGGAGCTCCTGGACTTGGTAAAAATCTTCCAAGTCTGCCAGATTGAGCCACTCAATATATTCTCTGACAGCCAGTATGCGGTTCAGGCCCTCAGATGTCTTCCCTTTGCTCGGGTAAAAGGCCACAATGATCCCATCACTAGAACCATGAGAGCTCTCCAGATCATATTAGATAAAAGAAAATGGCCCTGGCACATCTCCCACATAAGATCACACACCAAGCTTCCCAGGATCTTTGCAAAGGGAAATGACAAAGTAGATAAACTTATTACGTCTGTAGAGATTCCCCTACTAGAACAAACCAGAGCCTTACACCAACAATTTCACCTTTCTCCTCGCAGTCTGCTCCGCCTTCTACCCAACCTACCCATCTCTCGATGCAAACATCTGAGCAGATCTTGTGTTACATGTGCACCCCTTGCTCCCTTAGGCCCCCTCAACTGATATGGAGTTAAGCCACGTGGTCTCCTACCCAATGCCCTCTGGCAAATGGACGTCACCCATTATAACTCCTTTGGTAATCTTAAGTATGTCCATGTCATTGTTGACACCTACTCCTCCTTTCTTTTCACCATCGCTAAAGCTGGTGAAAAGGCCTCACATGTCATTAAGGTGGTCAAATCAGCTATGCTGGTAATGGGAGTGCCAAGGGCCCTAAAAACTGATAACGGGCCAGCTTATATCTCTCTACAATTCCAATCATTCCTGTCAACATGGAAAATTAGCCACTCCCATGGCATCCCTTATAATCCAGAGGGACAGGCCATTGTGGAGTGGGCCAATAGGACCCTCAAAGAAACATTACAAAAATTTGCTACCCTGAGTCTAAAAGGGACCTGCGCCTGGCTCTAACTGAAGCTCTATTCAGCATTAATTTCCTGTCCTTCAATGAAAATGGGTTGAAACCAGCCTACAAACACTGGGCTACCATACCTAGGCCTACACCCCTGCCACTAGTGAGATGGAAGGACCCCATAACATGTCAATGGCAACTACCTGCCCCCTTGTTAACAAGAGGGCGAGGCTATGCTTGTATGTTTCCTCAGAAACAAAGCCAGTATGGGTTCCAGCGAGAGATGTGAGACCAGCAACCCACCAACGGGACCCCCAGGACCCAGAGACCTCACCGCTATCTGGATAATAATTGGTTTGCTCTTCCCCGCTCCTGCCATGGCCCACGACCTCTGGGCCTTGGTCCCCTCCCCGCCTATAATCTTGCCCTTATTGCTTCATTCCCCAGCATACCCCACCCTCTATTCAACTAATTCTATGCTTGGCCTCCCCACCATGGACCAGTTACCTCCTGGGAATCACTCAATGGCTCCTGGCCCCTAAATAAATCTCTATGCTTCATTACCAACAACACATCCTCATGCATCGGGCTGTTCAACCTGACCGTCCAAGATTATGCTGGCAGTGCCTCCTTGGGTTACATGCTTAAACTCAAGGGCCTTTCCCCTACCTTCAACAACACCAATGTAGCCTCACTCCTCACTGCACTGGGGGCAATCATAACAGGGGAGGAAGAGGGGACCACCACCCCTCCGCCCCCATTTTGCCCTGCCATTCTACATCCACCGCTCCCCAACTGCCCACGCACACACTCCCTTGCACCCTCTTTCCTCATGCTCCCTACACCGTGGCAGAGATGCCACCCTAAGCCCAACCATGCCATCCCTCCCTTTTGCTGCTTCAGCCACTCCCCCTCTAAGCACCCCCTAGGATCTTGGAGACAACTGGCCCCCACCGATCCCTGCGGCATTAAGATCTCCCATACCAACCGCGAATCAATACTTGATAACTGGGACCTCTGTGGTCCACACGCCTGCATGGACATGAGGCCGTTACTGGCACAGCAGGGCCTTCAGCTTTCCAACAGCACTTACACTAACACCAATCCGTCTACTTGTGCCAAAAACAAAATCCTTACATCCATTGATCACATGACCTCCTGGTCCCCTACCCCCATTTGCGTGCAGGTCCCGTTTGCCTTATTGCTAGCCAGTGTTACCTCCGACCCTCAGGGACAACTCAACTGTTCCAATACCAACACCACCTGTGTACTGGTGGCCTGCTGAAACCATCCAGCTCACATAGTTCCCTTTTACGTGTGAACCCACAGCCCTTTGGGTTCTAGTCACCAATATAACCCCCTTCCATGTGGTCACCCTTATAGAGTGGACAGCCTTGCCACAAGCCCCCCACTTAAAATGGGATTTCGGGGTCATTGCCGCTCTTATCTCAGCCATCATCCTTGCATTAGGTTCGGCTGCCACTGCTGTAGTGGCTATCACCCAATCCTCCACTACTGTGGAGGCACTCAACAAGGCCATGTCTAAAACCTCCTCTATCTTTCACACTCAGTCCCTTATCAATCAGCATCTTCACCAGGCAATTAATGTGTTACAACAAATTAATCTCTTAAGTGAAGAGCTGGCAATTATCAAAGATGTGGCTCTGCTAGCTTGTGACCCTCACTTTAGGTCACTTTGTCTCACCCCCTGTAAAGTACAGAATATTACTGAAGCACGCCTACAACTCGCACACTATATTCTCCTTTTTCTGGCTAATACCAAGCTACAATGAACAATGCATTACAG
>NW_008350388.1:4246317-4283540 GCF_000622305.1 Nannospalax galili
TTATTGCTCTAAATTATACCCATGCACCCATGCTGGACATCAATTCAGGGTTCTTAGAAAAAATCTGGTCTAATCTAAAGACACTGTTTGACCAGTTTTGGATCATCACTTACCTACTCCTGACAGGCATAATTATTCTTCTCTTTCTGCTTCTTAAATGCCTTGTTCTTCATTCCCGCAGTCAGAAAAAATTCAATCACTCTGTGTATCAGGCCCTCAGAGCAATATACGAAGATGATTTCAACCCACCCTATGCAGCCCGACAGACTTGGCTCACATAAATGTATGAGGCCTCCTACAGATAATTCCCCACCTCAACTGATCCCCTGGGATGATACCCCTTGGAGGGCTGGGAGTCAATGACAGGTAAGCTCCCATTGGGCTGAATCAACCTAAGCCAGGACATGGACATGTATGCCCATGTTCCAATGACAGGTAAGGTTCATGCCTGAATAGGACAACCTAAGACAGGCACAGTCCATGATCCTGGGGGTCATCCTGAGGCGGAGCTGCTTACAGGCTCTCATTGGATAGTCATTTTTAAAGAAAAAGGGTGGAAATGCAGCAGGAGGCCTCCAAAGATGGCGTGGACCCAGAGCCCTGGGATTCCGCGAGAATTCACTTCACTTCTTGGTCCAAAGGAGCCCGCCAAAAGGAGCCTGTGCCTCCGTACCCTGCTCACGAGCCCAGTGACTGCTGACAGAGTGTGTGGCATGGACCAATCAGAAAACGATAAGCTGACTAAAGGGACTTGGGGGCAGAGAAAAGGGAAATATAAGGCCTGCCCCCTCCTGCATTAAACAAGCCTGCAGCACCTTGCCTAGTGCTTGCTTCTACCTGACTCCCGGGGTCTGTGTATTGACTCCATGCCTCCTGCCCCCCCTAATCGGCAGGAGACCCGATCCAGGTCAGGGTCTTCACAGCTGGCCTGAGGAGAACCCACAACAGTCCTGCCTCTGGACTTGCTATGAACACAACTTCTTAGTATCCATCCAAAACTATGGATTCAAAAAGGAGTTTGGACCCAGCCCGCTGTACTTTAACCAATTCTCCTGTGATTATGATTCCAGTTCATGTTGAATTTCTGCTAATCATGTAAGGTAGCGTGGATTTAAGGAGTCTACCACTATGGGCTCTCCAAAATCTCTTTCAGAAGAAGCATGAGTAGCTGAAGTCAAAAGTAGAGGGGTGTCACAGTCATTTTTGTCAACTTGACACAAAACTCAATATGCCTAGAAATTAGGAACCTCAACTGAGTAATTTCCTCTGTCAGACTGACCTATAGGCATGCCTGTGGGGCATTTTGAGGGCCCAGCCCACTGTAGGTGGTACCATTCATGGGCAGGCAGGCCTGGGCTACAGAAGAACGATTGTTGAGCAAGCCAGGACAAGCATGCCTCCATGGTTTTTCCTTCAGTTCCTGTCTCCAGGTTCCTACCTTGAACTCCTGCCCTGGCTTCACTTTAAGTTGCTTCTTTTGGATATCTTAATACAGTGATGAGGAAAGAACTAATACATGTTGTGACCTCTTTTGAAAACTCTGCTGATAGTACCAGTCTTGGATCTCACTTCAACTATTGTCTTCTCAGATCTGATTTCAGTAACAAAGTAGTTTCCATAATAGACTTCCATCATTGAACTGCCAGTTGTTTCCTGTGCTTACTGTACAGTGTACACACAGTGTATTTATTTTTAGTTTTCACTCAGTTTCTCTAAAGAATCAAAAGCACTAACATACCTCATTTGATAATTATCAGAAATGTTTTTACAACCTGCTTCGGTCTGAATATCTGTGTTTCTCCAAAAGTCATTTGTGAACACTCTAATCCCTATGGTGATGATATTAGGAGGCAATCCTTTGGGAAGTGATTAGGTCAAGAGCATGGGGACACTGCGAATGAGATTAGGCCCTTTATAGAAGAGGTCCCAGGGCAAGCCATCATGTGAGAATATAGCAGGACAGAGTGATCTATGAGCCAGGAAACAGGCCTTCACCAGATATCAAATGTGCTTGCACCTTGGGCTTGGGCTTCTCAGCCTCCAGGACTGTAAGAAACAGTGTTTATAAGTCACCCACGTTACATTTCTGTAATACCATCACACACAACATAACATATAGCCTTTGCTGATCTCAAACAAATTTAAGATTCATGAATTCAAACTTTATTAAGGAAGGAGCCATTAACTTTAACAAATGGTGAATTTGTAAAAATAGCATTTTGCAAATAGAAAAGTCTTAATTAGGTAGCACAACAGATCTACATGAGAATTTAAATGTTAGGAATAAACGCAATCTGACATTTACTTGTCTATACTGGGCCTGGAGAGATGGTTCAGAAGTTAAGAGTACTTTCTTGCCTTCCAGAGTTCCCCAGCATACACATGACAGTTAGCACCCATAGATAACTTCATTTCCAGGGAATCCGATACCCTCTTCTGGCCTCCACTGGCACTGCATACATATGATGCACTTACATACATGAAAGCAAAACATACATATAAAATAAAATAAAATCTTTAAAAAAGACATTTACATGTCTATACCATACTGATTAGTGTTGCTAATCTAAGTAGTACTAGTCTCAAACTTAGAGGACACTTATGTAAATAAATGAAGTTTATGTAAATACAGCAATGCATATAAAGAGAATAGCAATATGCAAACTAATTGTGATTTGATGTTTGAAAATAAGTGAAATTGTTATAATATATGTCATACACTAGGTAGTATTTTATGTTTTGGGTATTATTACCCAATCATCATCATGGAATCCTGTAAAGATTCTTCTGGAAACACCTAAGTATAGCTTTCTGTCCCCAAATAGGACTTTGCATTATCCAGAAGAGATAGTTGTCCTGTTTTTACATCCATTTGAGGATTCCACAATCTCCCTCAGTGTTTTCACATATTTCTGTCTCGTTGCACCCCACTCATGTTTTTTGTTGCATCTAAACATGTTCTAATGACTTTCATTTTCTTTCATCTTTTTCTGTGTGTGGTGTGTTATGCATGTGGTGTACGTAATGTTAGTGTGGGTGCATGCTTTGTGTGCAGATGGAGGCTAGCGGTGATGCCCGTTGTCTTTCCTTGATTGCTCACTACCTTAGTATTTGTGGGACAGGGTCTCTCCCTGAATCCGAAGCTCACTGAGTTGGCAAGACTGGCTGACCAGTGAGCGAATGTCAGGTATCCACCTGCCTCCTCACTCCCAGCTCTGGGGTTACAGGTGTGACCTACCATCCCTGGATTTTTTTGTAGTTCTGGGCATCTGAATTCAGGTTTTCATACTGTGAAACGGGTACTTTACCCACTGAGCCACCTCCCCAGTCCCAGACTTAACTTAAAAAAATAATAGCTGTATTAGATATAATTCACATACAAAACAGTACATTAATTAATTAACCATTTGAGAGACCAGCAGGCTATTTTCCAATGTCAACGCCATTTTACAGTCCTACCAGTCACACAAGGGTTTGAAATTCTCCACTTGTTTTTTTAACCAATGCTTGCCTGTCTTTTTTAGTTTTAGTCATCTGAAGGGGTATGAAGCGAGACCTCTTTGTGGTTTTGATATGCTTCCCTGATGACTAGCAATATTGAATGTTCTTTCCATGTGTTTACTGGTCATTTCTGCTTCTTCTTTGAAAAAGTATCTATTCAGAGTCCTAGCTCATTTTTTAAAAACTGGGTTGTTTTTGCACTATTGATTCATAAGTGTTATTTATATAGATACAAATATTTTTAAAGATTTATTTGTTTCTATTTTATGTGTATGTATGAGTGCATGCATGTATGTACATATGCCACATGAGTGTCTATGCTCTCAGAGACCAGAAGAGGGCATCAGATAATTCCTTCAAAAGTCCTTTATCTCTAAAAGCAAAAGAATAGGCAAAAAAGAAGGAAGAAAGGAAGGATGGAAGGAAGGAAGGGAGGGAGGGAGGGAGGGAGGAAGGGAGGAAGGGAGGGGGGAAAAAAGAAAAATCAAGTAAACTGACTATAAAAATAAAACTCAAATGTTTACAAATGATAATTCAAGGTCATAACGATTTATGTCTTTGTCTTCTCCTGAGTGTCAGAGCTGTGGCTCTTATGTTTAGGTATTTGATTCACTTTGAAGTTTTTACCTATGTTTTGAGGTTGGAATCCAAGTTCAAGCCTTGGCATGTGGGCATCTATTTCTCTCAACATGATTTGCTGAAAAAATATCCTTCCCCCATTGGATTAAGTTGGAAATCAGTTAAAAATTGATTGAAGGTTTATTTTGTGGCTCTCAATCTAATCCATGGATTTATTTATCCATCCTTTACCACTCTTGGACTTCTTTGATGATTGCGGCATTGTTATAAACTCTGAAAGGAGTTACTGTGATTTTTTTCCAAGGTTGTCCAATTTTTCAGTGTTGTTTTTTAGCTAGTCAAAGTCCTTTGCATTCCCACACAATCCACCTGTCAACACTGGCAACAGGGGAAGATTTTAAAAAATAAGTAGTTCCTATTTATGTTATGGATCATGTTGAATTTTCAGGTTAATGTGGGAAGTTATTAGCCTTCTAATAATATTAATTCTTTCAATACTTGAACACCAGATATTTGGTTATTTATTTAGGTCCTTTAAAATTTCTTTTTAAGGATGTTTTACAGTTTCCGAGTATAAGTTTTGACTTTTTTTGTTTTATATATATGTGTGTGTGTGTGTGTGTGTGTGTGTGTGTGTGTTGTCATGCATTCTCATCCTTTCAATGTTATTGCAAATAAGATTATTACCTTAATTCTTTTACATATTTTCTATTGCTAGTGCATGGAATTACAAATGATTTTTGTAACTGATCGTGTCCTGTTACCTTGCTGAACTCATTTAAGAATTCTAATGATAGTTTTCTTTGTGTATTTTTATTTTTTTGTAAATTCTTTCATTTTATTCTATATGCAAGATTATGTCACTCACAAATAGACAAAGTTTTCTTTGTTGAATATCTGGATACCAGAGGCTGAGAAATAACTTTGTCAGTAAAATGCTCCCTATATAAGTATGAGGACCTGAGTGATCCCAGCACCCATATGAAAAGGCAGGCATGGTGATACTTGTAATCCCAGCACTGGGGTTCAGCAGCCAGCCAACCTTGCCTAATTGGCAAGTTCCAAGTCAGTGAAAGACCCTGTTTCAAAAAAGAAGTTGCTGGTTCCTGAGCAACAAGGCCTGGGGTAACCTGGCCTCCTCACTTGCACATACACATGTACACACACTCATGCACATACATATACACACACCCACACCCACAAATATGCATTGCACACATACACACAAGACAAAAAAATAACAAAATCTGAATACCAGACTTCACATTTAAAAGAAATATTTTATTTATTATTATTATTTTTATGCTTTGAAGAATTATTTTTTAATCTTTTTAAAAAATTTTAATAACTACATGATTAGAAGAAGCATTTCACTACAGCTTTAACATGGTCAGTAACATACTCCAGAGCAAGAGTACATCTCTTTCACAAGTGGGTGCAATTTTCTAGGTTCACGGTTATTTATTATTTTTGTTTTATGTGTATGCTTGTGCTGCCTGCATGTGTGTGAGTGCACCAGTTTTGTGCAATACCCACAGAGGTCAGAAGAGAGCATTAGATTCCCCTGGAACTGGAATTACAGATGGTTGTTAACCACCATGTAGGTGCTGGGAATTGAACCCAGGTCCTCTGCAAGAACAGTCAGTGCTCTTATCCATTGAGCCATCTCTCCAGCACCCAGATTTCACATTTTAATCATGTATTGTATATTCCAGTAATGAAGTTTCATATTCATTTGGTTTGAATTGATAAATAATTATTATATGTATTTATAGGTCACACTGTGAAGTTTTGTTCTATGCATACATTGTAGAAATATTCAGTGGAGCTACTTAATGTATATGTCAGCACAACTTATGATTTCTTTTGTAGTGAAATATTTTAAAAATCTATTCATTTAGCAATTTTGAAATATGTAACACACTGTTATTAACTATGATCATCCTGGGAGTGGAATAAATTGCCAAAACTTATTTGTCCTTGTGACTGACCTTTTATGCTTACAGCCCACTTCTTCCCTTTTCCCAGCTGACCCTGTCCCTCAGGCTTGCACAATCACGCCTCTATTATCATTTGTATGGGAGAAATACTTGACACACCGTCAATTTGTGCTACATATAAATTTTTTAGATGTCGGAATAAGAAAATCATCTCTACTCTGTATTAAATCATGTGCTAGGTCATTTCTATGTCATTTTTAATTACTACATCACTTAACATTTTAGTGTAGTCTTCTGTCACAGAAACAGCATTGAAAGTGCAGGGATCACCCATGTACTTCCTGTTCCCAAACTGTTTACCCAGTACTCCAACACACACAGCTTCCTTCACTTTTGACATCATGAACCAGTAGAGCATGTACTACACCTGATAAACCTATGTTGGTGCATCACCCTCAGAGGAGACTAATAATTTACATTTTGAGTCATCTTCTTTTTTTCTTAACATTTCGTTTGCTAGTTTTATTTTATGTGTATGAGTATATTGCTTGCACTTGTGTTAAGTACAACCATGTCGTGCAATGCTCATAGAGGTCAGAAGAGGGCATCAGATCCCCTGGAACTGGAACTGGAGTTACTGGATGGTTGTTGGCTGCCATGTGGGTGCTGGGAATTGAACCCGGGTCCTCTGTGAGAGCCATTTCTGTAGCCCCATAGTCATAATCTATGGATGTGGGTAAATGTATGATGACCTGCACTTGCTATTAGACAATTATGCAGAGCAGGTTCACTGCCTTCAAGTAAGTCCTCTGCACTCTGTTTATCCATCTCTCCCCTCTGTTCTCTCTCCTGTCTCTATAGGTTTGTATTTTCCAGCATGCACTACAGTGGCTCAAACACTATGTAATCTTTTAATATTGGCTTCTCTTAGTAATGTCGATTTGTTTCCTTCAATTCTTTTCAATTTTTTTTTGTTTATTTTTAGTTGCTCAGTGTATCTTTTTTTTGAGAATTTCCTACAATTTATTTTGATCATATTCAGAAGCCACCCCCCCACCCTGTAACCTTATCCCACTACCCCACCACTTCATGTCCTCTATTATTTTTTTCCTTGAAGTTTTTTAAGGCCTATTCAGTCTACTCTGTGCTTCCCAAGTGCTCTTGGGTGTGTGTATATTCCTTAGAGTCTGATCAACCTACCAGAGGGCACACTAGTAGGAAAAACTCTTGTCTCTTCCAGCATCTTTCAATTGCCAACAGATCCTCAGCTAGAATTGAGGCTTCCTGCCTACTTTCCCCAACCATGCTGGGATTTTGTCTGGCTTGAGTTTGCACAGGTCTTGTTCATGCTGTCGTAAATGCTGTACTGTGCGTTCAAATATACAACTACCCTGTGGTGTCCAGACAACAGTTTCCTTGTATTCATCTACCACTCTGGCTCTTGCAATCTTCAAGCTTCTTCTGCTGCTGTGATCCCTGAGCCTTGGAAGAAGAGGCAGTGATATAGGTGTCCCATTTAGGACTGAGCACTCTACAATCTCTTATTTATAGTGCAAAATAATATTCCACTGATGTACTACCTTGTAGCCATTTACATATATAAGGGCAGCTTGGTTGTGTCTCAGTTTCGGACATTACAAATAAAGTTTCTATAAATATCCGAGTGTATGTCTTTCTATAGATGTGGTTCTCAATTCATCTGAGCAAACATTAAGGAGGAAGATTGCTAGACTGTATATAAGCAGGTGTTGAGTTTTATAAGAAGCTTCCAAATTGTCTTCCAAGTGACTCTTCATTTTGAATTCCAATTAGTAGTGAACGAGAGCCCCTGTTGATCCCCATCCTTAGAAGGGCTTGGAGTTGTCAGTGCTTTGTAGTTTGGCCATTCCATATAATGGTATCTCGGTTCAATTTGTAATTCTTTGATAACATGATGTTAAAAATCTTTGACACGAACACTTGAGTTTGTATATCTGTTATAAAATATTTATTACTTTTATTTTATGTGTATGTATGTGGGCCTGGGTGTATATATGTACACCATGTGCATTGTATGCAGGTATCAGAGGAGGCCAGAAGAGTGTGTTTTCTAGTCTTTTGTTCATTTTAATGTTGTTGTTTTTTTCTTATTGTTACTTTGTATGTGTGTACATGTCTGTGCAGGTAGGTGCATATATGTGTGAAGGTTCACAAGCACATATGCATATGTGCATATGGTGGCTGGAGGGCAACACTGGCTGTCTCTTTTCAAGTGCTCAAGTGCCATCCATCTTGTTTTCTTTTAAACATTTATTTATTTATTTTCATTTTATGTGTATGAGTATTTTTCCTGCAAGTATGCAAGTGCACCCGTGCATTCAGTGCCCATGGAAGCCAGAAAAGGGCATTAGGTCCCACAGAACTGGAGTTACAGATAGTGGTTAGCTGCCATGTGGGTGTTGGGAACTGAACCTGGGGCTTCTGCAAGAACAGGCAGTGATCTTAACCACTGAGTCATCTCTCTAGCTTTTACAATGCTTTATGTTGTTCTGGTTGTTTGTTTTTTTCTTTTGAGTCAAGGATCCTCACTGGCTTGGAACTAGTCAAGTGGACTAAGTTGGCTGGGTACCAAGTCTGAGGGATACATCCATCTCTTCCTGCCCAACATTGGTATTACAAATGTGTGCCACTATGCCCATTTTGTTTATTTGTGTATTTATTTTAATGCATGTTACGGTGAACCAAGCTCAGGTCCTCATTGTTGCAAGGCAAACCCTTACTGACTGAGCCCTTATCACTGAGTTTTAACAGTCTTTTGTATATTTTAAATAATAGTTCTTTATCAGGTGTCTTCTTCCAATTTTCATTACCAGTCTGTGACTTGTCTTCTCATTCTTTTGACAGTGTATTTAAATCAGGGGTGGTTTTTGGGGGGTCTTTTTGAGACAAGGTCTCCCTGTAGCCACAGCTGGCCTGGAATTATGCAACTCACTATGTAGACCAGGCTGGCCTTGAACTTTCAGAGATCCACCTGCCCCTGCCTCCTGAGTCCTGGGATTAAAGGTGTGTACCACCACGCCCAGCTGTTATTTTGTGTTTTGGGACCTGGTCTCCCTGTATGCCCAGCTGGCCTGGAACTGCCTATGTAGACCAGGCTGACTTTGATCCAGAGTGCTGGGATTAAAGGTGTGTCTCACCACACCTGATTTCCTGGTCAAACTTTGATCACATAGAGATCCGCCTGCCTCTGTCTCCAGAGTGCTGGGATTAAAGGTGTGTCTCACCACACCTGATTTCCTGGTCAAGTTGCCACAAATAATGTCAAACTAATTATTTGTTTCTGTGTCTTTTGCTAGGGTTTACCCCATTGCTGAAGCGCTCCTGCTCCTTCTCTCTGCAGCCTACTTCCTTGACAAGTGGGTTTGAGCTTTGACTCATCAGAATAATGTCAACCATCCTAAAAACCAAATCATACTCCAATTAATTACAGAACTACTAACTTCTAATACCTAAGCATAAGACTAAATAAAGCATATTAAGAATTTTAAAAACTTCTCAGGTGATGACAGCCTTCAAAAAGACTGGACTGGGATGTTCTGTTTTACTACTAGTTGCCTGTCTTTAGGTATGTTACTTACAGTTCTTGTGACTCAGTTTCCTCAAATGCACAATGGAAATTGTGATGCTACCTAACATTTAGGGTTATTGCCAGTATAAAAATGGCAGTCATGACTTCCTGGAACATATGTGGATAGGAAACACAACCACTGAACTCTATGCAAATGGTTTGGTTCTGATTCATCAAATCGCTTTGTGAGCTCTCCATCACTGCACGGCTGAATGTGACGCTGGTATCAGCTGCAGTTTCAAGTCCTGCCTTCACGCCTTCCTTTGGAGCACTGCCTCCTGACCTCTTGATTCACACTGAGGCTATCATTCCTTAAACCATACTTTCCCAGGAAGAATGGAAGGTTTGCAACTCAGAGTTGTCAATCTGAATATTTATTTCTGTGGGTATAGCAACTGACACAGAGGTTAGTAGCAGACCCAGCAGGATAAATCAGAGTCCATTTCCAGTAATTGATATGACTACCAGGGGAGAAAAGGTTTCTTTACAATTGCTATCAATAAAGATGTTAAAAGCGTAGAATTTCCCATAGATGCCGTCCTTGTTAAATGCAGGAACCTGCTGAGCATAACAGTATACAGAAGAAAGCAAAGTCAGAAGGAGAAGTCAGAGATAGAGACAACTCTGGCAATGATATTATGGCAACTCTGAACCTAGGTATTCCTGAAACTACTGTGAATGTCCAAGGGAGCTATTCAGGGAAAGTATTGTATATCATATGCATCTTATGTATGTTTGCATCTATCTATTACCTAGCATCTATCTATCTATCTATCTATCTATCTATCTATCTATCTATCTATCATCTATCTATATCTATCTATTTATCATCTATCTAATCATCTATCTATATATCTTCTATTTACCTATTAGAACCCTGCATACATGTGAAGACAGAGAAAGTATTCAGATAGGAGTCATCTATCTTCATCTATCTATATCTATCTATCATCTATCTAATCATCTATCTATATATCTTCTATTTATCTATTGTCTATCTATCTATCATCTATCTCTCTATCTATCTATCTATCTATCATCTATCATCTATCATCTATCTAATCTCTATCTATCATCTATCTATCATCTATCAACTATCTACCTATCTATTGTATTGTTCTATCATTCTATCTTCTATCTCTAACTAATGCCTTAGTCTACTTCTATATAGATTTTTGTCACTTAAAATTTAAAGCCCTATACAATATTATCATACACCTTTGTCACAAATTATTGATCAGTATAGCTTATTCCAGGGTACTGTGAAGCTGTATTTGATGCTTAGGAAGGTTTTCACCTTCCAACAAGCCAGAGAAATGGGATGAGGAGTGGAGATGAGAGAGGGGCAGGATGGTCTTTATGATTCATGAATCTTTGTGACTATAGAAGAACAAATGCATCAATGCTCAAAAATGGATGGACTCAAGAAATTTATCATAAAAGGTTTAAAATATTATTTGCTATCCTAACTGCTCAGCAATTTTATTGCTACCCCAATATGATTCTGGATGTGTGGGGATTGTCCCTTCCATTAAATGAAAAGCCTTAATAAAACGGCTCCTCCTAGAGCTTCAGTAAAAGATTTGTCATATATTAAAACTTTATAATATTGGACTTCACTATGAATAGAACTCCATTCTAACCTACACTGAATACAAACTAGAATAAGTTTACACACAGAATTAAAAGTTAACAAAAAATCAGATTGTTGAGGTAGAACAATACCAAAAAGTGGTGGGATAAAGGCAGGTATGATTTGGTTAAGACTTGGCAATTATTCTGTATTTGAAGTTTAGGTCACCCTCCTCCCATGTTAATTATCCACTGGACTTATTTTTTCATGTGGAACTAACGAGAAGTCTAAGGGGGAACTGGAGCTGTAGAGAGTGAAGGGGGAAAAGGAACGTTTGTTGTGCGTAGGAGCAAAGTCTAGGAAAACACCAGCCTTTACTGTCTTATATATCATTAAAACTGCAAGTCTGCCAAGGCTATGTTTATTTGGCCACAATACAAAGAAATAGATATAAACCCAATATATTTCCAGTGTGACCATTCAAACATACAAATTGCTGGGAGGAAAGAGTTGTGAGTGTTCTGGCTGAAGGAAACTTGAAAAACGCCTGTCATAACTTCCTCATATTTTTGGTCAGGAGACATCTAGGTGGGGGCCGAGGCAAAGTTGGACCAAGGCAATAGTTACTGAGTGCCAGCTCCTTTGGTGCTGATTCATCTATCAAGAATAGAAAACAGACTCATGACCTCATTAAAGATGTGGTGCTATGCCTGCACGTGTGTAAGTGCACCCAAGTCGGGCAGTACCTGCAGAGGACAGATGAGGGTGTCAGATCCCCTAGAACTAATGTTATAGACAGTTGTTAGCCTCCATGTGGGTGCTGGGAGTTGAACCTGGGACTTCTGCAAGAACAGCCAGTGTTTTCAAACACTGAGCCATCTCTCCAGCCCAAGATACGGTTCTTAAAAGAAAAATGACAGCAGAATGCGGTGTGTGGCTGCTCAGGGGCACCAGCTCCCAAGACACTGAGTATCCTTGATCATGTGAGGAACCTTAACACACAAGATGAATATTTTCCTAACCATGGGTGCTTCTATATTAACCCCAAATTCTGAACCCAGGACTTGGCAAGTAAGGCAGTAACTGGGGCAGGGGAGGGGCGGGCCAAGATGGCAGCAGCATGGCTGTGGGTACCAGAGAAATTGCAGAGTGGTTGGTCACTGCTCCATCATCATCCAGTGGCTCTCGAGACCTGACTGCAGCCACCAACAATAATAGGAACCTGAGACACATACAGATTTCAGAAAATAAGCTGATGACACTGGTGTAAAGCTGCTGTATGAACCTGTGAAGCATTCCAGATGTCACTCAGAGAATCTTGGGTTGGATGCCTGTGAGCTACCTGCTGCCTGCTGTGAAGACCTAGTGTTTTCTTTTATCCACAGTAAAACCCTGCGGGGAATCAGCCTGCAGGAGAACACCTGGGACCACAGTGGGGTGACTGTGCTGAGTAAGGCCCTAAACAGCCAAAGTGTAACCTGTATGTACTTGGGCTGCCAATAACTGACTTTGCTGTGAAAACCTAAGTGTTTCTGGTTGCTGAGGAAGAGAGAACTCCTTACTTGACAATTTGTGTAAGAGAAACAGAAAACAAGTGTGATAATTCCATTCTAGGAAAATTCTGGTATATTCTGACCCAAAACCACGTAGAAAGGAAATGGAGTGGGCCCTTACTTTGGCCAATCTGTGTGTAAGAATTATAGATCACTGAGATATGAGATATAGATCACTCGAATGAGATATGATTTCTCTGGCACCCAGTTCAGATGTGTGGTATAAAATGGATGGGCTTTCATTTGCTAATAGATGACATGAAGATGGGAAGGAGGGTTTGGGAGTGAGAGGATGGGGGATGATAAGGTGGGTTGGAGATGAGGGAGGAGATCTGAACACAATCAAAACAGATTATGTGAAATTCTTAAATCAATAAAAAAGTTTTAAAAAGATATGGTTCCTTAAGAAAAAACTGGATATCCACCTACAGAAGAATGAAATTAAATTCATATCCTTCTTCCTGTACACAATCAATTTGAAATTGATCAAAGACCTTACTTTAAAACCAGAAACACTGAAAGTGCTAGACAAAAACATAGGGAATGCTCTTCAGGACATTGTGATAGGTAGGAACTTAAGTCTAACAGAACACCAGCAGCCTGGGAAATAGACCCAAGTAACAACAAATGGGCTACAAGAAATTTAGAAGTTTCTGTACAGTAAAAGAAACCATCAGCAGAGCACACAGCCAGGCCAAACAGTGGGAGGAAATCTCTACAATTATACCTCAGACTAGGGGCTAATATTCAGAATTTACAAAGAACTGCAGAAATTAAATACCAAGGAATTAAAACTGCCAGTCAACAAATGGGCTATTGAAGGGCAGTTTTCCAAAAGAATACAAATGGCCCTTAAGTATTTTTAAAACTGCTCAATATTTGGAGGCTGGAGAGAGGACTCAGCGGTTAAGAGCACTGGCTGCTCTTGCAGAGGACCCAAGTTCGATTCCCAGCACCCACATGGCAGCTACAAATCATCCTTAACGCCAGTTCCAGGGGAATCCGACACCCTCTTCTGACCTCCGTGGCATTGCATGACATGGGTGAACTCATATACATGCAGGCAATACACTCATACACATAAAATAAAAATATTAAATAAAAATATTTAAAAGTGCTCAATACCTATAGTCATCAGTGAAATGCAAAGCAAAACTACTTTGAGATACATTTCACTTCAGTCAGTTGACTATCATCAAAGACTCTGAAAGCAAATGTTGGAGAGGACATGGGGAAGGAGGAACCCTCATTCACTGCTGGTGGGAGCACAAATTAGTACAGCCATTATGGAAATCAGTTTGGAGGTTCCTCAAACAATTAAAAATAGAACTAACATATGATATAGCTATTTTGCTCCTGGGGATATACCCAGAGATTTCCCTACCTACCACAGAGATATTTGAGCCCTCATATTTATTGCTGCTCTATGTATATAGCAAGAAAATGGAGCAACCTCATTGTCCATCAACAGATGAATGGTACGTACATAAGATGGAATATTATTCAGCTCTAAAGAAAAATGAAATCACAAAATTCACAGGACAATGGATGGACCTAGAATGTCCAAAATTAGGTGAGGACACTCAATCTCTGAAAGAAAAAAGTGAAATTCTCCCTCCTATGCAGATTCAAGATTATAACACATGTAAATAGGTAAACAAATGTATACATGGGTTTATTGTACCTTTTAGAAAGGAGAACAAGAAAGGGAAACCAAACATGACATACTAATGTGCTTGTATGTACAATCTGTAAATTTTTGGACGTTCTCTTAAAATATAGTACATTTAAACTGCAAAATAAGTCCTTAAATGGACATTTTCCACATGTGATTGCAAAAGAGGCTGTTACATTACTAAGAAATCTGATTTTAAACTATAAATTTCTTTCATTGTCTGAATTTTTTAAAAAAAGAATAGCATACAGACTAGGCAAAGTTCCTGCATTTGACATATTCTCCGAATTTCCAATCTGGGGATTTGGTAAGTGCTGAGTATCTGTTCCAATTATGAATTCCTAATAAAAATACCACGGGATGATGCTGCGGACCACTGGACTCAACTTTGATATGAACCTGTGGTAAACCTCCATTGGTCACCTGATTTCTGTAAACCCTGTGGGGCTTAGCAAACAGTGTGGTGCTTTGACAATCAGAGCTGAAGAAAAACTATCAGAATCAAGGTCCCTCTCACCTCCACTGTTTTTCCCTTGAGAACAGGGAAGGACTTTGTCTCAGAACTTCCCTTAGTTGACTGAAACTTCTTCCAAAAGAGATGCATTTGCCTTAAACTCGTTCCCTAAGACTGTCTCGTCAGATAACCACAAAAGATTAACCATCAAAGAAGTGAGAAGATGAAAAGTCTGTACCATGCCAGACAGGATTTCCACCTGTTTCTGGATAACCAGGGGCTTAACTGGAACATGTTTTTCTCATTAGACACACTTTGGTAAAATGAAGTTCTGTTCCTCACCTTCTACCTCCCCTAACTACTGATGACCTCCTCCTATATTGCCTCTAGGAAGAAAGCTATTTAAGTTTCAACTATCTGGCTCCTTTCTAAAGTTTTATTTTCCAAATACACATTAATAAATTTGTTAGGCTGTTCTCTGGCTAACCTGTGTTTTCTGTAGAGGTAGAATTCTTGTCTTTAGGATAGACAGGAAGGGGGCCACCTCTTTCACATTTCTAACAATGATGCTTTTGGGTCTCACAAAATTAGTGCTTGTTCAGAGTCTATGCTCAGTAATACTTCAAAATCCAATATTTCTTTCTCCTAATGCACCATGACTTTTGGAAAAGGCCATAATATTTAATAATATCATAGTGACTGTTTGGAATTGCATAGATTTTAAGACAATGAAAATTTGCTTCTGTAGGTTAAAAAAAAAAAAAAAAAAAAAAAAGAGAGAGAGAGAGAGATGGTTCTATTAATTATTTTGTGCACCTGGTTTGTAGGATAAAATGCCTACCATTTCCTCTAGGAGACATAATTTCAATCAGGACTTGCATCCTTTATCAAAAAAAAACAACAAAATTCCTCACACCACAAAGGTAGCCTTTCATGCCATGGGCTTTAAATTCTACAGGAACGAGAAAAAGAGGAGAGATGTCAGGAGAGCACTAATAGGCAATGGGGAGAGATGTTAGAAACAAGAGAAGATTTACTCATTTCCCCAGGACACCTTATTAGCTCTCAGAACTGCTGGGGAGCAGCTCCTTCTGATGCAGACATAAATTGTGGCCACAGAAGGACCATTTTTATCCACTGACATCAAGAGTACACATGTCTTCTAGGATCTAAGGAGACAGCCAGAGCCTGGTGACTAGTCTTTACAAAGTACCACCACCTCTGAAAACCTTAGATCTGTATACTTTGCACCAAGCCAGGCAGATGAAATACTACCCTGCCACATTTTCTCAAACTTGTCCCCTTCTCTTGGGAATTTTTTCTCCTCTCTGCAGTCCTTGGCCATCAGTGATTCTCATGAATATTCAGAGAATGCCGATGAAAATAGATATATGACCTTACAAAGTGGTAGGAGCTTTACAAGAGAGTCCACTATGGAGCAGGCAGCACAACTATTTGAAGTTAATATAATGATTCCTATGTAATGCTCCCCACTCTACACACAAGAAATGCAACTACCCGAAGGGTCCCCAAAGTCAAAACCGAATAAATGAATATTTAAGAATTCCAGATGCTAAAAATACACCTGAGATCTTATTTTCTTCTTAATCAGAAATTGCTTCAGGGAAGAAGCCATTCTACCTTCTGGAAACCAACATCAACCAGGTGAACTTGGCACCTTGGCAGAAATCAGAAATCAAGAATAGCCTGACTCCCGCCAACTGTAAACACAGAATGTGAAATTTAAATGTAAAAAACACAAGAGGAAATGCTGCCTACCAGTTGCCATGAATTAAAAAGTCTCATGCTATTTAAAATCTCAAAGGCAGAGTGTTGTGGTAGAACTGGATTTTTTCCAGATTTTTTTCCCCAAATGAATATCCACCATTATAAACTGAGAGTCTAGCTGATTAAAACACTTCAGGAGAGTGGGATTAAAAGCTAGTAAATACTTCCCATGGCAATTTGATCTGTATTTAGGTATTTCACTAACTTCCCAAAAATTTTGTAATTCTTATAACCTCTTAAAATTTTCTTCCTAAAACATAGCCCCTTGCTACTTTGCATATGGGATCTCCGATTCTAGCGATGTCTTTCTTCTTAGCTCTGTAAAAGTTATTAGACATACTATACCACCTTATGTTCAGAGCAAACCAGAACTCTCTATCTAATTTTCTGCCAGTTATTCAGAGAATAGACTTCTGATTTCTTTTGATTACTGAATTGCTTCTGGGATGGATCTAAAATATAAGCAACTGACCTTTAATGTCAATCATAGAGTTCTGAGTCCAAAATTTGCCGGCGATTTCACTGTTTGCAGTATATTTCTGGCAGTGTGATAATAAGCAGAGTGACTGCTTTATGGATTTGTCTCTCTCCTGAGCAAACTTAAAAGGAGGCTTAGTGATGCCTACATTGGTTTACTGAGTGTGTGGGGACCGGCTGCCACTCTTGTTTTTATCTTGCTGCTAGATGTTCAAGTCTATATATTTGAACAGAGTTTTCAAATTGGGAGTTTCTGTTAGTGATGCTGAGTATGACTTAGCCATTATGCAGTGGGTTATACAGATACTGGGGGACTATTTCATGCCAGAAATCATTTCTCCTTTTAAGTATATTTCATATTATGAGAAATGTAAAATTGTGTAAGCCTGACTTGTACAAATTAAAAATTCACAATAAATGGATTACAGAAGTAATTTGAAAACTGTTCACTGGACCATATATGTGTGTGTCTATATATAGTTTATGTATATATGTGTTTAAATCCATTGATTTTCATGTGCAAACAACTATTCACTGCACATTTTCTCATAGGTCACTTGATAAGCCTCCTGGAATTCTGCATTTATTACTGTGATATATTTATTAAGAACATGTTAATACATTGTCCACAAGTCCTGAGCTCATGGCTCAACTACAAACACAGGAAAGTTGGCAGTTTTTCTTGGTACTGCCATCTCTGAATATATCTGAAACATTTTTGGTGTCAAACTCTGCCCTTCTTCACTGTCTGAAAAATTAACAAGGGAAATTCTCCTTCCATCAAGATTCTTTGCCAAATATGTAGCCAGCAGCCACCCACACAACAATGAAATGTCATCTGAACAGAAGAAATTAGCTTTGCACTGGATTTATGCTGCTCTTTCCTTGAGATGGAGCCCAAAACATGGAAGGCTTCCTGAGAAGACAGTGGTCAATGCCATGGCTGTTAACTCTGCTCCAAGGTCTTCTTTTCCCAGATTTTAAAAGGCATATACATTTTAGAAGGAGCTTCATACTGTAGGTCACATGTATGTTCTACCCAACTGAGTTAAATATTCTGGATAACAGCTACTTTTTAGAAGGACGTCATTGAGAAAATAAACGGTGAATCCCTGAGTAACAAAACGTAAGTTTAATAACTAAACAATAAAGTAAAATTTTGTTTGCAGAGAGACTTAAAATATTATATTGTACAATAATTGGTCTAAGTTATTATTATCTCACAGAGATATGCCTACCTCTGCTTCCTGAGTGCTGGGACTAAAGGTGTGCGCCACCATGCCTGGCTGGCTTACATTATTATTAACCTGTTATCTGATGCAAAAGTTTTGCAGAATATGCTGTTCTTATAGAAATTAGTCATGTACTTTCTGCTCTGTGTGATGATAGAGTGCTGTCCAGATAGCTCAGTAGGTAAAATGCTTGCTGTGAATTTGATCCCTAGCACTCACATAAAAAGTTGGGCAATGTAGCACACAACGTGATGGAGAGGTAGAGACAGAGTGATCGATTGATTGCTGGGCTCACTGGTCAGCCAGTTCAGCCTAATGGGAGAGGTCCAAGACAATGAGAGATCCTGTCAAAAAAACAATGTAAGGGCACCCTAAGAATGACTCCTAAAGAAGAGGGAGCCCAAGAGAGGTGGGACCATATGAGACAAGTATTATCCAGGGAGAAATGGAAAAAAATGGGGCTACTTTAAATGGAGAGGGCACGGAGGGAGGGTTAGAGAGGAAGAGATGAGAAATAAATAATGCCTAGCTGGTGTAAACAATCAGAAGGAATTGTAGTAGCCCAAAAAGCTACTGAAAATTTTCACATACAATATCCCTACATGAGTCCATGCATAAAGCTGAAGGCTACAAAACAAAAAAACCATGACACACAGGAGAAACTTTCCTTTGAATTGTTAGCCAAGGTAGTCCAAGAGACTCCCAAAATTACCATAGCCCTTAATTGCCTCCTAGAACTCGAAGGTAAGGCCTTATTGCTGAAGACAGGGCATACTTCTGACATAGGATTTGGAGCAATGGAGCTGGAACTGACCTGAAAGTCATCTCCTCTGAAGGCTAGCTCTCACAGCTTTGGAGAGCACAATACAAGCTGGTAAGAGAGAACATCTATTGATGATCCAACTCCAGCATTAAGGCCCAATAACCACATCTATGATTGGCACAGCAAATGACATTGGTGCAGTAGTGGCACTTTTATCTTGGGGGTGATCAACAGCTACCTAATTGGACTTAAAACCTACTCAAGGGAGGGAAACTCATGTGTGATACTGTAAACATAGCCAAATACACATGTCTGGAAAGGTCATAGATCTTAGAGAAAATCCCAAGGTTGCCACATCCATAGACAAGTGTAATTTCTTACTATGTGCAAAATATGGATTCTTATATTTACAGACAAGTATCCCGATCACCCTTGACTCATCAAATAAGTTTCTTTTGCAATGAATGGAGATTATTACAGAGTTCCACAACTGGTCACACACAGTGATTGTCTGTGAATTGTCAAGCCTAAGTGGCAAATCTACAATGCAACCTCTATACCTAAGGCTCACAGAACATAGAACAAGGCATAAAAGGAATACTAATGAATATCTCAATTCTTATTAATGAAGCTCACTCATGCAAGAGGGCCAGAAACACAGAAGTTCACAAATGGCCAGGGTGTAGAGATTAAGAGTCTGCAGAATGCTGGGCCTTGGACAGGACTCCTATATTAAACTTCTCTCACCCAGGGCTCAGGGAGCATGGCAGAAGAAGGGGTCAAAAGATTGTAAGAGTCAGGGAGGAGATGCATGACCATATGGAAATAGAATCCTACAGGTTGCTGGGACCCTTGTCATATGAACATACAGCAATGGGTCAGCATGCACAAGACCCATGCACACTCAAGCAGACAAAAACCCAACATAGAACTGTGGAAATGTGCATCAGGACCCAATCTTAGCCAAAGAACTATTGGCAGTTGATTACTGCTTGGTGAGGAAGAGTTGACCTCTTCCTAAAGACGGCTGACCTCTAGATAGGCTGACTACAGCTCAGTGGATGAACTTACACTGAGGTTTGTCTAGGGACATTAACTTGATGCAATAGAACCTAACACACATGACAGAATGTATTAAATCCAGTGGTGAGGCTATGGGAGGGTGCCAGTGGGTAGAAAGATGATTAAGATGTTATATATGAAATGCAAAAAAATTGAATGAAAATTTACAAAAAAATTAACCCATAAGATCACACACGTGTACACTTGCACACACATGAACATGCATATACAAAGCCTGAATATCATCCCCTCAGACTGAGATGTTAGATAACCATATATAATTTAATACATAATTTTTAGGGTTATGGAGGATAAGGAGCTATCATCTGAGTGAGAAGGGACAGACACCTGCATTTTTTTTTAAATTTACATTATTTATTCATTTATTCTGCACATGTGTGTATGTGTATGTGTGTGTGTGAACATGTGGAGTTCACAGGAAAATTTGCAGGAGACAGTTTTTCCCTTCTACCATGTAGGTAAGTTCTGGGGATGGAACTCAGGTCCTCAAGCTTGACAGCAAGCTCCTGTATCTGTGGAATTATCTCCTTGGTCCACATCTGCATTTTTCTCCAAGAGTCCTAATTTGATATTTTTTAGTTTAATAAATGAAATCCTAATTGCTGTGGTCAAGGAGAGCACAAGCAGGACCCTGGAGACAGAATGGTGGCACATACCCCTAGCTTGTGAAATTGTAGATCATGCACTAGTTGGTTGAAGGTTATGAGTCTTATATTAAGAGAAACTCTAAATCTACATCATTCGTGTTTTAACAGGGAAATATAGAACACAGACAGGAAGAACAATTCAAATGTTTAAAAAACAAAACCATGTCCTAGTAACACCTGTAGCAGTTGTAAGACCTGCTTGAAGAAACAGAAGATTACCCCAGCTAAGCCCTTCATGTAAGGCATCCAATGTGACCAGAAATGAGCCTGAAGGGCTAGGTATTGTCCAAATCACAAAGACCTTGACAGCCAAGTTACAGAGTTTCAGTTAGTTCCGAGAGCTACTGAAGAATGAGGAATTGCTTCTAGCAGAGTGATGAGGCTTCTATATTCGAAGGTTACTGAGACTCCGTGGGACAAGGGAGGTCAAAGTCACTGGGGTAAGACTACTTTAGGGGCTACTGAGACAATCCCAGAGATGATTACTAGATGAAGGAGGCAATAGGAGAAGAGGAGTGGACACATTTGAGGCTGGATAATATTAAGTTGGAGGTAAAGAAGAGGGAAACAGAAGGTTCACAATGGCAATGAAATGGAAACTGCATACGTGGGGAAGCTGGACAATCCGAGGAAGCACAGATGTTGCGGAAAAATAATGTTTCCATTGCTATGATAAAACGCCCTAACATAAAGTAAATTATGGAAGAAAGGGTTTGTTCTGGCTGAAATTCCAGAGGGAGAGTCCATAGTGAGGAAGGCATAGCACCAGGGCCAGGAAGCAGACATATCACATTTTTATCCATACACAAGAAACAGCCTGAGAAAGAGGAAGTGGGTGAGGCTATAAACTCTCAAAGCTAACCCCCATGAAATATTCCCTCCAGCAAGGCTCTACCTCCTGAAGGTTCCATAACTTCTCCAAACAGCACCATCAACAGGAAACCAAGTGTTCAAATACATGAACCTATGGAGGACATTTCACATTCAAGCCACCATGATGAGTTGAGCTTTGCTCTTACTGAGTAGAACAGGTCGGGGAGCCCTTCAAGACCATATGCTTAAGAAGATTATGATCAGAGGCCTGTGAGGGAGCCAGTTTCTGAGGGTGGCATTCCATAGGAAATGCATCCAGAATGAGATGAAAGAAAGGCTCAGGGTGAATGTCCTGGGGACACTGACATGTAAGGATGGGAAAAGGACACCAAGTAGTGTGAGGAGGACCCGAGAGAACCGTGGGAAGACCAGGAAATGAGAAAAGTCATTTTCATAGGTGACAGGGGCAGGTGGCATCTGTAAGGTCACTGGTAGGTAATACTGCAGAAAGCTCAGTTGATGGACTGAATAGACTCATGGGACTCAGTGGTGGGAGAGTTATTGGGGAGAACAGGATTAAGGGTTGATGAGGACTGATTGTGGAAAATAAGCTAAGGGTGAGTAGAGAGTAATAAAGGAATTGTGATTTGACAAAAACCCCACTTTTTTTTTCAAGAAGTTAATGAGATTGGGCCAATGGGGAAAATGAGGTTGAGAGATGTGGCTATTTGGGTTGTGCTGTGCTTTTAGACAGAGGAGACTGAACTATGCATAAACTTAGGTAAGGAAGCAGCACAGAAAGGGCCGCAAGTACAGGAGAAGAGAATAAATGGGGTGGGCAAGATCATGGAGGGCAGGAGGGCACAGAAGCCCTCAGGACTTGGATGGGAGTGGGTAAAGACGAGGAAGAGGAGAGGATGCAGGAGAAAAAGGAGGAGAAGAAATCAAAGTAAAAGGAAATAAGAGAAAAGCAAGGGATGGTAAAGGGAGTAGACATGTCTGTATCTTGGGGGCAGGAAACTGGGAGTTCTCTGACACTGGTCATCTCTTTTCTCTGAAGGAGGAGGAAAATACATCTGAATGGAGATACAAGGACAGAGGACAGATGTATTTGGAGCACTGAGGGACAGCAACAGAAATACCCTCTCTAGAAAACAGGAGAGTAAAAGCCCAGTAGGAAGCATGACATCTTCAGTTGCCACCGGTACCAATCTCTTTTTCACTCTTTTATCACAGTCCACAGTGGCCAAGCACAGAATACAAATTGCCTAACTGATCTTGCTGAATGACATCTAAGTTGTGTTGTGCAACAGTGAGCTTAAGTATCTTCCGCATGACCCAAGCAAATATTCCCACGAGAATATTTCACATTCATTGACTCTAAGAAAAGGAAAGTTTCCCCAACACCGGAGGTAAGTGGGGGCAGAATTATGTAGTACTTATAACTGTTTTACCCTTTGGAAAGATCTTCTTCCAACATGATAATTGTTAATTAAAATAATTCTGGTTAATGCATTAAGCTTATATGAAGGCTTAGCATGACTAATATTCAAAAAATGGCTCAATTCTTAGGAATAGGAAAAGTGAAATATCTGGTATTGTGACCCTCAAACATTTGTCGTAGTAACTTTTTTCACTGTTATGATGTAAAAACCTGGCAGAAGCAGCTGATGGGAAGATATCTTTTAGTTAATGGTTCCAGGGGAGGAGTTCATCATGGCAGGTAAGCTGTGATGGTGGGAGCCGCTGGAGGCTGATCACATTGCACTGGCAGTCAGGAAACAGGGATTCCAAGGAAGCCAGGACAAGGCTGTAGCCTGTAGTCCCACCCCCAGTGATCTGGTTCTTCCATTGAGGACAGACCTTCTAAAGGCTGCATGTCTTCTTTACTAGAATCACAAACTTGGCACAAAGTGTTCAAACACTTGAGCCTGGAGGGCATTTCACACTCAAACCTTTCTAATCTGATAGACGATAAGTCTTGAGTAAGCCGTTGGTTGCTCTTTCTGGAATCTGGTCTCAATTTTTTCCATCATTGAATTATTATTTTTTTCTTCTGCATATGTATTTGTGTGTGTTCACATGTGTGTGGCACACATGTAAAGGCCACAATTTGATGTAAGGTGTCTTCCTTGATCCCTCTCCTCTTTACTTACGGAGGTAAGGTCTCTTGTTAAAGCAGGGTTAAAAGATTTGGCTAGTCTACCTGTCAGCCACCCCTGGGAATCCCATCTCTCTTTGACTCCCAAGTGATGGAATTAGAGGAGGCTTCCAAGCTAGCCTGCTTTTCATGTGATTCCTGGGGATCTAAACTCTACTCATGCTGTTACAGTAGTCTTAGAGTATGACAAGACTCTGTTGAGGCCCATTAAGGGAAAGCTATTTCCTCCTGGTCAAAAGAATGGAATCTGCCCTGGACCCTGAGTGTAAACATGAGATTCTGTCAATCACCTGGTCAAGAGACCCGCCCCTCACCTCAGGAATGCTGATTCACTTTAAGCCATGCTAGGGAGAATAAATTATACCTTTAAAGAAGTAATGTGTTTTTCCTTCCCAGAAACCGCCCCCCTCCAGGGGGGTTTAGTTACTCAGACTAGGCTAAGCCTGCCTGCCTTTCTGAAATTATTCAGAAAGCATAACTTTTTCCTCCTCCTCCTCCCCCTCCCCCTCCCCCTCCTCCTCCTCCCTTTTTAAAATCTATTTTTCTTTCTTTCTCATACTGGCCAGAGCTCAGACATGTTTTCCTGGACACTCTGGGCTTTCTTGTCTTTTTTAAAAAAACATCTCTGAAGCTGTCTCCCTGCCACCACTTTCCACAATATGTCCGCTTACAAGTGACATGGTTTTCTCTCTTCTCTATGTTTTCTGCTCCAGAGAGCTGCCTAGATTTACAGCTTGCCTGCTGTGGGGTTATTCTATTAAACTCTGATAAAATAGTCCCTGAGTTTCCTTCTGCATCTGTTCTTAAATTTTTATTAAGGAGACCAACAGCCTGAGAGAGGACCTCAATTTGCCAGAAAACATGTGGAAACTCAGGTGGGACTCCCCAAAATATCTGGTAGCAAAACTTGTATAGCAAGTGCTTTACCCACTGACCCATCTCCTCAGTCACTGAAGTGAACTTTTTTTTATTGTGCTTCCTCTGTTTCCTGAGCTGTAATTTTGACCTTCAGGGGGCTGTTGGTGTGAGGAGGAGGCATGCCAGGAAGCAAATACACACAACAAAGGCTGGCTCACTCAATAAGAGATGAGCTAAAAGGTTAAGAAATAGAGGACAGGAGACTGGTGATTAGTTCTGTCTGTTGGGTTAGCACAGAAAATTTACTTCCATGCTCATATATAAAATATAATAAAACTTCTAGTGATACGTGACTGGGGAGAAATAACAGACAGAAACCTTAATGAAAACTAAGGTTCTTTTATCTAAAACCTGCCTTATGTTTTCTTTTCAACTTTTATTCCCTTTAACCTTGGATGAACTGGATGTCATGTGATTTCCCACCAAACATCTTAGTAGCTAGATTTGTTTTAAAGGTAGTTTGGAAATAAAGGCACCCAGTGAGTGGTTTCTAAAGACATGAGTTGTATGGCACTGGGGCATCGTTTGAAGTCTGGGGCTGTTATCAAACGACGTTCTTAAAGCAGACAGATTTTTAAATTTTTTAAAATTTATTTTATGTGCATGAGTGTTTTGCCTGCATGTGTGTTAGTGCATCTGTGTTGTGCAGTGCCCGCAGAGGGCAGAAGAGGGTGTCAGAGTCCCTAGAACTGGAGTTACAGACTGTTACTAGCCTCCCTGTGGATGCTGAGATTCAAAACCGGGTCTTCTGCAAGAACAGCCAGTGTTCTTAATGCTGGGCCCTCTCTCCAGCCTAGAGCAGACAGACATTTCCCTGGAAAACCAAAACCATGTTCTTGTTTCTAGTGATGTATTTTTTCGCTTCCTAACCAGGATTTTCAAGCCATGTTGGGAAATGAACAAATAATTGAACCACTCTTGGAAATCATGGGGACAGGGAAGAGGAAAAGAAGCCAGAAGCAGAAATGATACTATATTTAAAAAATGGTTCCCAGGAATCATGTTCTAGTTTTGTTACCCACTGGCTATGCAAATGTAAGCCTTGGAGTTGCTTCTCTGGATAAGGAGGCTTCTGGGGCCAGATGCTGTTCTGGTATTTGAAAGAGTTGATTTTTATTAGGAAAAGCAGTTTGGACTAGATGGTATAATACAGTAAATCAATACTGGCTAACAGAACTTAGCTTGTCATTGCCATGAATAATTTAGTGAGTGAAGCCTTTACACTCATACTCAAAGTCCACATTAATGATCTGGTAATTATTATAATCGATTTTCAATGAGCTGTTAACTACTCTGTGGACATACCAATAAAGAAGGAAAAATATGCAGTGTTTGTGCCTTGTAATTTCTTTCTGCTGTATTTCCAAATGGAAATAAGTGTATTCAAATAAGTATCTCTGTGTATGTTTTACTGGAATTATCACTGAACATATGTAGTGTCTTACAAAATCCTAAATTGGTCTGGAGTGAGCAGAGGAAAAGATAATAACCTGACATATAGAATTGTGAAGCTGATAGAATTTGGGAGAATATGTAATTCATCCCTGTATGAATTAACAGCTCTCAAACTTGTGAAAAAACAGATAGCAGTTAAGTGAATGGAGTTATATAAACATATAAACAAGTCACAAAACATATTGCTGGATGAAAAAGAAACAAGATGCAAGAGTGTATATACAGATAGGCGCCTTGCAAGTGAGGCTATGGTATGAAAAAGGAGTTCACGCATGTGTTAACACTTATTGAGACATGCACAGATATAGTGATAAACATGAACTTTGGGAAGGCACTATCTCAGAAAGTAACAAAGGTACAGAAATGGGGCATAAGAAGGAGCTAGGCTCTGGAGAGACTGGTCAACTTGTTCAAGATCACAGAACAGGTTTCAACAGGTTAGAAGTCAGAAGTTCAATGCTTTCTACTACAAAAACACAAACTCCCAAATGGAGAGCTTCTGAGACTTTGTTAGAATTCCTTCCAGATACCTAAGAATTTTCTTGAAATTCAGAGGATCAGAGATCTTAAAGGGCTATCTTAGGTGATTTCTTAAGTCGTTGTTCTGCTTATTTCGAGACAGGATCACACTCTAACCAGGATGTCCTAGAACTTACTATGTAGCCTAGGTTGGCCTTGAGCTCAAGGCAATCCTCCTGCCTTGGTCTTTCAAGGGCTGCAATAACAGGTATAAGCCACCACGCCTGGTCCCCATTTAAGCTTTCATGTTTCCTTCCAATATGTCTGTTAATTCATAACTCAGCCTTTGTCAAAAACAAAAATACACCCTGGGGTGGTGACACACGACCTTAATCTCAGCACTGGGGAGGCAGAAGCAGCTGGATCTCTGTGAGATCAAGGCCAGCCTGGTCTATTTAGCAACTTCCAGGCCAGTTGGGGCTATGGGAAGACTCTGTCTCAAAACAATATAAAACAGGGGCTGGAGAGATGCCTCACCTGTTAGGAACACTGGCTGCTCTTGCAAAGGACCTAGGTTCAAGTCCCAGCACCCACATGGTGGCTAACAACCATCCATAACTCCAGTTCCAGGGGAATTTGACACCCTCTTCTGACCTCCACAGGCATCTCACAACATGGATATACATGCAGACATGCAGGCAATACACTCATGTACATTAAGTAAAATAATAAATAAAATATATAACAAAACAAAACACCACTCCCCCCAAACAAAAATCAAAAATACAATAAAAGGAAAACTGGAACTTTCCAGGTTACATATTATAAAATTTTTCATTGATCTCAAAGCCTTAGAAATTTTTATTCTTTGACTTCATTGTGTAATGTTACTTTTTCTTCTTAATTAACATGTAATAAACATGCATATTTATAGGGTATACTATGGTGTTTAAACATTTGTACAACATGCATTAATATCAAATTGAAGCAATCAGTATTTCAATTTGCTTATTTATGTCCCAATTCTTCAATCTTTTCTCTTCTAGATCTTTCTATAAATTCATTTTTATTCTTATTTATTGTGTGCATGTGTGTGTGTGCCGTATGCACACGTGTGCACGTGCTCACACATGCAAACACTTGCGCACGTGCCACAATGCATATGTGGCAATCAGGGCCAGCTTTGCACAGTTGATTCTCTCCTTCCACCTTGTTGAGGCCTGCTGAGTTCCAGCTGATTCACCTGTCTCCCCCTCCTATCCCCAGTTAGGATTGTTGGGATTACAGATGTATACCACTGTGTGTGGCTTTTTAAATGAGGTCCAGGGATCAATCTTAGTTCATCAGGTTTGCATGGCAAGTGCTTTTACCCAATAAGCTATCTTCCTGGATCCTCTTCTCTGTCTTTATAAAGTATTTAATAGTTACTGTGAACTGTAATCATCTGTTATATTACAGGGCCCTGGAACTCATTTCTCCTATTAATTTGCATTTTAGTGCCTATTTTCAATCTCCTTGCATCCTTCCTTCTCCTTGACTTTCCCAATCTTTGTCATCACTTTTCATGCTCTTTTATTTTGAGATCAACTCTTTTGCTTTTTTACCTTTAAGAGAGAGACTATGTGGAACTTGTTTGTGTATCTGATTTGTTTACATAATATTTTGTCTTTGTGCTCCATCTATTTTGTCACAAATGACAATTTTTTTTCTTTTTGTGATCGAAAAATATTCTACTGTGTATGTTTAACACATTTTCTTTCAGGTAATACATTGATGAACCCAAAGAAGACATTTCAGGATATCCCTGAAAAATTCTGTATCCCATCCCACATTAAGCACTTCCATTTCTGAAAAATACTGAGTTAAATACTAGCCTCACTTGTTTTCCTTAGCTTGATAGAGCTCAGCTTTGGTCATGGATTCACTCATTCAAGCAAAATATATGAGAACCTAGTGTGTACAGGAAACCATGCTAGGAGCTATGGTACCATGTTGAACCTTGCAGTCCTGTAGTGTAAAGAGAATTAGAGATATTGACAGGAGGCTTCAGTGTCACTTTCTTCTTTCTTCTCTATCCACAGGATGAATAGGGATGATCTCACTGTGGGGCCCCTTGGAAATCAGTAATCCCTCTCTGAGAATGAAAGCAGCTACTGAGGCTGAGAAAGGTAGTTAAGAAAGAGCAGGGACAGTTTAGGGCCTTGGAAGACATGGATCTAAGAGGCAAACATTTGCTTGGGCTCTCTGCTTAACTGTTCCCCTCTCCCTGTCTGCCTTTCTCTTTCTGCAAGCCTAGCCCCTTCTGCTTCTCTAGGCTATATGATGGAAAACAGCCACACAACTTTGTGAGTTTTGTATCTAATGGTCCAGACATTCAGATCCATAATCCAAGATAGCTCAGCAGTTAAGAGCACTAGCTGCTGTTGTAGAGGACAAGTTTGGTTCCCAGCACCCACATGGTGGCTAACAGCTAGTTCCAGGGGATCTGATGTCCTCTTCTGGCCTCTGTGGGCATTGTGCACATCTGTGCACTTACATACTTGCAGGCAAAACATCCATACCCATAAAATTAAGATTAATAAATTAAAAAATCAAAAGCCCAATGAAAGGAATCATTTGCTGGCCAAGCTTGGGTCAGCCTCCCATTTCATGAACTACCAATTCACTGTGCCTAGTGGTCCCGGGCATACTGGGAACAATGGTAGGTACTTGCCAATGGACCAAATGAGGGGTTACTTGATGATTTGTCAATTCCTGGTTCACGTAAGTATAAAGTGTTAGAAAGGATAAGACTACAGAAGAAATGGAGGCACAGGCCAGGCCCCCAAGAAAGGTAAACACAACTGAGGCTGGACCCGTAAATTTCCTCTACGCTTGTACTCTGAACACGCTGGAACAAACGCATTCAATGCATCACTAGGTTTTTAAAAAAGCATATTTAAAGCATTGCTAATACCGGTGAAACCAACTTTCGTCAGATTGAAACAGTATTAGAATATGGAAATAATTAAGGCAGAGGACTCCTACCTGACTATCTCAAATAAATACTGTCTGAGCTATTTGTTAAATATCCCACAAGAAATTCCTTCCTGATGTACATGCACCCCAAGCTTTACAAGGCTTACAAATTCACATATTTCTGCAACAAGGTTTATCTTTAACATTCTTTAAGACTGCAGCAATTCAGATGAAATAGTCTAGATGAAACACTTGCCCAGCAAGAGCACTTCCACCAGCGAACAGACACCAGCTCTTGCCTCTGATCTCCATAGCCAATGGACTTGGTATCTAAGCAGCTTACACATATTTTTCTTTTTGTTAGTAAAAGCTCCCCTTTGCCTCAATCTCCTTGAGTACCTATTACTATGACATTGTACGCTGAACCTTGCATTGCTATTTCTAGATATGCTCAATTTCTCATCTGAGAGCCTCTGCCTTTATTTTATTTAACTAAGGGATTGCCTTTGTTGTAAAGCATGGTTGCTGAAACTTATTTAGTTTCAGAAGACTTAAAACAGCTTGAAAGTGGTCACTCATCACTCCTTTACTTCCTTGGAATAAGGCAAAAGGGAAACATCGCTCAGCCTCACAGGAGACTCGGGCTTCTGGGGCAGGAAGTTAGGATGCAGGGCATAGGGCCACTGAGCTACAGGTGGCTGGGTAATGGAGAATTAACATTGAATTTAAGGGATGTGATAGGTGCATGGCCAAGTGAGGGTTGATAACACTTATACCTGGATGCAGGGGCAGGTGACAGGTTCACTGTTCATCAAGTACAAGGTATCTTCCTTTGGGAAACCTATGTGTTACTGGGAGGACAAGATCACATACAAGTATACAAAAGTTTAGACATTGATCTAATGCCTTGAAATAAATCTTAAAAGCAAAGCAAAACAAAATCAAAGGGGGGAAAACAGGTGTGGTGAGAGAACAGATCAGGGGATACCTACTTTAGAGTATGTGGGATAGGGAGATTTAAGCTGTTCTGAAGGCTCAGGGAAATCCAGGAGTGCAAACAACCAAGAAAATGTGTTCCAGAAAGGAGCAGCTAACGGAAAGGCCCTGACTTGTGTACGATCACATACCAAGAAGTTGGGTAGATACACAGAGTCCAGAGAAAGGCAGCAGGAGCAAGTGCTCATTTTATTTTTAAAAGTTGACCAGACTCAGCACAATCAGGGGAGGCAATTCAAATGGGTGATGTTTTAAAGGAAAGCAATTCTAGTCTCCTGAAACCAGGACTGACAATAAACATAATGCTTTTCCAGGTTAACGGCCACTTTGTTGTGGTTCAGGTATACAAAGACAGTCTGAGGAAACATACTTTCATAACAGCAACATTACAATCAGGATGAGCAGCCTGATTTTGGAAGAAAAGAACATACTTTCTCATCAGAGACTCTGGGGATGAGAACTGTACCAATCCAGCCTAGGATCAAAACTTTAGATGCTAAAACTAAGAGAAGAGTTTGGAAAGGAAGGCAAAAAGAAGTGAGCACAGAGGACACAAGAAAGACAGAGGGCAGTTTGGTTTGTGTGTGTAAACTTCAGCTGCTTATCAGAGAGGAAGCAGTGAAGTGATTTCCTCACATGTTAGAAGTTTACAGATACTGCCTCTTACCTTCATGCTTAAAAACAGAGGAGCGTTCAAATGTTACTGATGTGTGTGTTGAGCTTTAGAGAAGAAAAAAATGTAGCTTCTCGTTTTAGCTGCCTGGATGTTTATAGCTGTGTGCAAGACATGAATAGAACCCTGATATATAGAAAATGCATGACTGTTTGCTAAGAACACGGCCAAAACATATTTGGGACCAGAGTTCTACAGAATCAGACAACAAACATTCTCTTTCTTTTGAAATAGAGGTTTACTATTTTGTCCAGGTTGGCCTTGAACTCACTATGTAAGCAAGGCCAGCCTTAAACCTATGATCTTCCTGCCTCAGCCTCTGAATTTCTAGGATCACAGGGCCTGTACCTGAATATGATATTAAGGTGGAATTATAGCTCTGATTGGATAATTTATACCCTAAGTTAGCTAGTTTATTTAATTACTTGCTTGCTTATTGGGGGGTGGCAGTTAAGGAGTAGACTGATGACCTCATACACATTTAACATATGCTGTAACCATGGAGCTATAGTCTCAGCCTTATGTAAGAATTTGTCTTTATGATTCTTTCATAGCTACTGGTGAGAACACATTGAAAATAATTGATCTTAGAGTGTAATGCCAAATTGTAAATAAGGATGGATATCAACATTTATTTGGGGCAAATCAAAAAGAAACTGGTAGAAGTCCAAACCCTGTGTCTATTTAAAGACATGAAGGGAAAGTCAATATTTCTGGGTTTAAAATGTATACCAATGAATAGTTAAAAATAAAATGCTTGGAAGTTGTTCATAAAGGTTTGCATAATAAAGGACATTCTTCTAGGGAGTTATTCAGTTAAACTTCATTGTGGAATATCTCAGAAAAAAGAAATAATGAAAACTCTCAGAGGAGATTTGTATTGGGTTTTGCTGCTTTGAATTCAAAACTATTTGTGCTAACACTTCACTACTTGATAGTGAATCCTATTAGATGCGCATATTTCACATGAGTCATATACGTGCACTATAAAAAGAACAGAAACTGAGTATTATGACTGAGATGAAAGTGACCTGGATCATCTCTTTTATGAAACATTTAAAAATCTGAGGTTTCAGTCTCCATGAGAAAAGACCAGGCTCTGTGAAGGAAACAGAGGGGTCAAGGATGCATGAGGAGCAAAACAGCAGAGGTTAGGACGCCAGATCTGCTAGTTAATATGTAAGCAGTAACTTTGGAACTTCAGAAGAGGTTCTTGAAGGGTCATGTTGTGATCTTTAATTTTTTGTCCCTAGGAATATTCAAACAACACTACAGAAACATTTGGCTGGGATGTTGGAAAACCCACATCAACCCTGTTTATTCACCCACACAAGACAATGGAACATTTGGTGCATATCAGGCTTTATGCTATGAGAAGGATCTGCTGATATGTCAGTCAGCCTGATTGCTCTATGGAGTGATCAAAGAAAGTGAAATTAAAGCTAGGCTCTGAAGGTAAGAAATAGGAGGTAGAAGACACATGCATGGCTTTCATCTATGAGCACAGAGTCAGCAGGAGGCTTGGCTTTGGGGGAAGCGGAGGACGAAGCTCTAGTTTAGTCTTTTCTGGGGACACGGGTACGTTCTGTTAAAGACAAGGAGGTAGCATTAAAAAGATTTAAGTGAGTAGTTTTCTATTTTGAAAAACAAGCAATGACAGAGTTCGTTTTCTGTAGTTATAACTGAGTATCATAGACAGAGTAATGCAAGAAGAATACAGACGCATCCAGTTCACAGCTTCTAGAATGGGAAATTCAAGCTCAGGCAGCTGCAATTGGCGAGGCTTCCTCCCTCCTACTCCATCCCGTCTAGTGTTCCCGTCTGGTCAGCAGTTCTATCACTGACAACACACTGGTTCTTCCTCTTGGTCCCAACACATTATTCTGTCCCATAATGGAGGGACTGTTTCCTTTCTGTCACCTTAGACTGTCCTTCTGTACCAGTGCCTTTAGCTCCCTTACTGTCTATGGGACTATACTGTCTTCTAGAAAGAGGAATATATATGGGTCACTGTTATATCCATGTGTTCACCACACTGCAATATCCGAATGTGAAGTCCTTGGGACACAGTGATAAGTTGAATAAATGGCTGACTGGGAGGGGGCTTTGCAGAGCCTGGAGATGCAGCCGGGCAGTGTCCCTCTCCACAGTCCGTCCTCTCACTCTCCTTCTGCTTTCCACCTGGGCAACCAGACAGGCCCAGTGCCAGGTAGCCTCTCCTAACTATTCAAATCAGAGCTGGAACTGAAGTTTTGTTTTTGTTTTTCTTAATCCATCATGACAGAAGCCAGGGCACAATTCTGTCATCCCGAGTTGTGACTGAATCTTGACTGCACAGCTCAAAACAAACACGTGTGCCGATAGATGTCTGGCCTCATTCTTGGTCAATAGTAGGCTGCAGTAACCCTGTACTTCTGCCTGCCAGGCACCATGCTGAGCGCCTTGCAAACACTCCTTTAAGGCTCACTGCAGCTCAGGTCTCTTTTCTTGTGAAGGAGGGGTCTCAGTGGATTAGGGACTCACCCTGTGGCCTCAATTAGCCTTAATTTCCTCCAAAGTTGCTACTCCCAATACCATAGATTAAGGTTTCAGCCTCTCCATTCCTTACAATATGGAAAATATTATCCTCATTGTAGAGATGAGAAAAGTGAGTCTCAAAATGGCCAAGGAATTTGCTCAGGGTCACGGAGCTAAGGAACAGGGCACCCGGATTCTTCAAGATCCTTCTGAATGGAAAACGTGCGATATTAACTGTTGAAAAAGTTTGTATAATAAAACTAATAACACAAACAAAATGCAAAGAAATGATTGCTTTTGTGAGGTTTTTACAAAATGGTCCTAGGGAGATGGCTCTTTGGATTAGACATTTGCTGCACAAGCAGGAAGACCAGAGAACCCACATGAAAGCCAGGTGGCACGGCAGCCTGCCTGTGATCCCAGCACTTGGGAGGCAGAAACAGGGGATCCCTGGGCAAGCTGGCCAGCTAGACTAGTCAGATCAGGGGCTCCAGGCTAAGTGAAAACCCGGCCTTAGTAAGGAAATGGAGAGTGGTAGAGGAAGACACTGAGGTCAGTCTCTGGCCTTCATAAACACACACACACATGCACATGAACCCAAATACATACTTGGACCCACACATATGTAAATGAACATGTACACACAATATTCGCAATACACATGACATACACATGTACAGACAGATAAATGATAAAAGTATTTTTTTTTAAAAATGTGTTCTAGTATGCAACTTTCTATTGCATCATGGGGCAGGTTTTAATTTTCCTGTCCTTCATTTCCTCTCGTCTCCAAAAGTTTATCTGTATCATTCTTGCTAGTATGGCAGAGCATTTTAAAAGTTCTAATTTGAAATTCTAAACCATTCTATCTTCTTAAAGCCCAGGAAAACCAAGGAGGTTTAGAAAACAGTTCATATCCTAGATTTCAAAGGCCTCAGTAAAAAGTATGATGGGAAACTAGGAGTTCTGTGTAACTGAAAGCTGCATGGGATCAGATTGAAACCACTGCGCTTTTAACGACCCATAGTACTTGGGGCAAGTTTCAGGAACTAAAGCCAACTCATCTTTCAAGTTTTGTGTGTATATGCCCTACCCCCTGTGTGTGTGTATGTGTGTGTGTGTGTGTGTGTGTGTGAAGATCTGTGTGCAAATGGAGGTCAGAGGACAATTTTGTGGCGTTAGTTCTTTCATCTTTATGTGGGTTCCAATAATTGAACTAAGGTTACCAGACTTGTAGAAGGACCCATCTTGCTTGCCCCGACATGCATTTTATTTGTAGGATGATATCGTGTCTTCCCTGTTTCTTGGTATATCATATGATTTCTTATGGACAGACTATATCATATATCTACCATATGGTAGTTTATAGATATTAATATATTTTTATTTGTTGTAATACTCTGTAAAATATGCACAAAATCATAATATAGGCAAAGCTTCCAATAATAAGACTAACTTTTTTCTCTTTTGTGTGAAACCAGCCTAAGGTCTACAGGGAATTTTAATCTTTCTTTCTTTCTTTCTTTCTTTCTTTCTTTCTTTCTTTCCTCTCTCTCTTTCTTTCTCTCTTTTCTTTCAGCATCTACCTCTTAAAAGCCTTATTATGTAACAAAATTTATATTAGGAGTTAGTTTTTGGGGAGATTTAGTTACATGTATTATAACAGGTAGTTTCATTATAAGTAGTTATGCTGAATTACTTCAGTATGTAGAAAAGTTCTCACAATCTTATAGTTTGTAGACGTTGTGGGAATTGAGACTATGCTTTGACAATATAGTAGAGATTCTAGAAAATTATTCTAAACAACGTCTTTACACAAAAGTTAATTAAATAAATTCAAAAGAAAGGTATTTAAAAGGGAAACAGTTTGGGGCTGCAGAGATGGCTCAGTGGTTAAGAGCACTGGCTGCTCTTGCAGAAGACCTGGGTTGAGTTCACAGCACCCACATGGCAGTTAGCAGCCATCTATAACTCCAATCCCAGGGAATCCAACACCCTCTTCTGACCTCTGTGGGCATTGCATGACATAGGTACACTTACATACATGTGGGTAATACACTCATACACATAAAATAAAATATAAGAAATAAATAAAATATTAAAAGTGAAACAACTTCCAAAAGCTATGAGAGCAAACATCAATCAATGATCCAACACCAGCTTCAAGACCAAATAACCACATCAATGGTGAGCACAGCATACAACATTGGTGCAGTAGTGGCACTTTTATCTTAGGGATAATCAACGGCTACTTAATTGATCTAAAAGCTCACTCAGTAGGAGGAAACTCAAATATGGCACTGCAACCAAATACACATCTGGAGTGTTTATGACCAGCGGTCTTAATGAAACTACAAGACTATCACATACCTAGACTAATGTGATTTCTTACTATGTGCAAAATATGTATCCTTATCCCAGTCACCACTCATCAAAGAAGCTCATTTTGCACCAGTCAGAGACTATTACCAAGTACCATAACCGGTCACACACGGGGACATTGTCTATGAATTGCCCAGGCCTAAGTGACACATATACAATGTAGCCTCTACACCTAAGGCTTATGGAACATAGAACAGTGGTAAAGAAGAGGATACTAATGAATCTCTCAGCTCTCATTAATAAAGTTCCCTCATGCAGTGGAGGGCCAGGAACACAAAACATCCCAAATGGCCAAAGTATAGAGATCAAGAGTCTGCTGAATGCTGGTCCTTGGACAGGACTCTTATTAAACTTCATTGACCCAAGGCCCAGGGACCATTGCAGAATAGGGGGCAGCAAGTCTGTAAAAGTCAGGGAAGAGGTGCAAACAGAGTCCTACAAGGTCCTGGGAACCTGCTCATATGATTCTATGGCAATGGTGTCAGTGTACACAAGTCCCATGCAAACTTAGGCAGACAAAAACCCAGCACAGAACTGGGAAAATGAACAGCAGACCCCAATATTAGCCAAAGAAATATTGGCAACTTGTTGCTGCTTGGTGGAGAAGAGCCGATCTTCCTAAAATAAGGGACTCTAGGTAGGCTGACTAGACTCAGTGGATGGAATTGCACTGGGGAATGTCTGTGGACACTGACTTGACACGATGGGCCATAACAGGGATGACAGAGTATAGGGGCTCCAGTGGGGGGGTGAGGCTATGGGGGCTGCCAGTGAGGACTAGGATAAAAATATGATTAACAATGTTTGAAATGTTCTGTATGAAATACACAAAAATTCAACAAAAACAAATTTTTAAAAAATGAAACAACTTTTAAACTTTTCATAACGGTGCTCAATATTGTTGTTCAGTTTGTTTAGCAGATATTTCAAGGGATTTACATCTAGAATAACTTTAAAGTAGGTCACAATTGGAAACAATTAAGAAATTGCAGTTTTGCTTTGTTTTCCTTAACAGGTCA